>NC_137005.1:8846455-8903955 GCF_032717465.1 Coenobita brevimanus
ACGCCCCAATCTCTCCACACACACACACACACACACACGCCCCAATCTCTCCACACACACACACACGCCCCAATCTCTCCACACACACACGCCCCAATCTCTCCACACACACACACACACACACGCCCCAATCTCTCCACACACACACACACACACACCCACACCAATCTCTCCACACACACACACGCACGCCCCAATCTCTCCACACACACACACACACACACGCCCCAATCTCTCCACACACACACACACACACGCCCCAATTTCTCCACACACACACGCCCCAATCTCTCCACACACACACACACACACGCCCCAATCTCTCCACACACACGCCCCTATCTCTCCACACACACACACACACACACGCCCCTATCTCTCACACACACACACACACACACGCCCCTATCTCTCCACACACACACACACACACACACGCCCCAATCTCTCCACACACACACACACACACACACACACACACACACACACACACACACGCCCCAATCTCTCCACACACACACACACACACACACACACACACGCCCCAATCTCTCCACACACACACACACACACACACACACACACACCAATCTCTCCACACACACACACACACACACACGCCCCAATCTCTCCCCACACACACACACACACACACACACACGCCCCAATCTCTCCCCACACACACACACACACACACACACACAAGCACAAATCTGTCCACACACACACACACACACACACACACACACTCCCCAATCTCTCCCCACACACACACACACGCCCCAATCTCTCCCCCCACACACACACACGCCCCAATCTCTCCCCCCCCACACACACACGCCCCAATCTCTACACACACACACACACACACGCCCCAATCTCTCCACACACACACACACACACACACACACACACGCCCCAATCTCTCTCCACACACACACACGCCCCAATCTCTCCACACACACACACGCCCCAATCTCTCCACACACACACACGCCCCAAACTCTCCACACACACACACACACACACACGCCCCAATCTCACCACACACACACACACACACACACCCCCCAAACACACAACACACACACACACACACACACACACACTCGCCACACACACACATGCCCCAATCTCTCCACACACACACACACACACACACACACGCCCCAATCTCTCCACACACACACACGCCCCAATCTCTCCACACACACACACGCCCCAATCTCTCCACACACACACACACACGCCCCAATCTCTCCACACACACACACACACACGCCCCAATCTCCACACACACATGCCCCAATCTCCACACACACATGCCCCAATCTCCACACACACATGCCCCAATCTCCACACACACCCCTATCTCACACATACCCCAATCTCCACACATATCCCACCCCCAAAGTCCACACACAGCTTCTATTTTCAGTTATTACAACGTCAATTATGAGTAAGGTTCAGAAATACCCAGGAGTATTTACAAGTTAAAATTAATATCACAGACGCATATAGGGGAGAAAAAGGGAAAAAAATCTTACCTGGAGCATAGACACCCTTCACCATTCACAGTTCACGCCAGACTGACCAAATCCTAAAGCCTGGAAGCCGGCAAATTCTTCCTCCCCCCCACATTCCTTTCACTTGTTCACTCCCCCCCCTCCCTTCCTCCCTCTGCTATTCCCTCCCCCTCCACTGGCATCCTTGTTTCCTCTCTCTTCCCCCCCCCCTCTCTCTCTCTCTCTCTCTTCCATTTCCTGCTTTTTCTTCCCTTCCTTGTATTTCCACCTCTTATTGTTCTTGCCTCCAACTCGTCCTCCTCCCTGAAAAGCACTCTTCCTCCATCCCCCCACCCCCCTCCCTCCCCTCCTCCCCTTCTCTCTTCCTCCTTCCCTGCCCCTCCATCCCCCCTCCCCTTCAAACCTTTCTTCCCCCCCCCCTTCTCGTTCTTCCATTCTCTCTTTGGCTTTCTAGAACATTCAATATATTTGAGACGTATTTACAAACACACACACACACACACACACACACACACACACACACAACACACACACACACACACACACACACACACACACAGGTTATCTATAGGATGATGATGATTACAGCAATAATAATGGCTGTATGATCTCAAACAGTAATATCACCACCACAATGATTACCCCCAACCACCATCATAAATACTTAACCACCACAGCTACCACCGCCACCACAGCTAACTACCACCATTACCATCACCAACTACCACCAATACCACCACCATCACCACCAATACCACCACCACCACCAACTATCACAATTACCCCCACCGCCACTAGTTGCCACTATTACCACCACCACCACCACCAACTACCACCGATACCATCACCACCACCAACTATCACATTTACCTCTACCGCCACTGGCTGCCATTATTACCACCACCACCACCACCAACTACCACCAACCAATACCACCACCACCACCAACCACCACTGTTACCTCCACCACCACCAACTATCACTGTTACCTCCACCACAACCAACTATCACTGTTACCTCCACCACCACCAACTATCACTGTTACCTGCACCACCACCAACTATCACTGTTACCTCCACCATCACAAACTACCACTGTTTCCTCCACCACCATCAACTACCACTGTCACCACCACCACCACCAACTATCACTGTTCCCTCCACCACCACCAACGTCTCTGTCAATAACACAAAAACATAAGCGATGTGTAAGGTGCAGAACACATCGCTAAACAGGTGCTAAAAATGTCCTTAGTCGTTCAGAATACAAGTATCTGTGCTTGCTTTTCACCTCTTCGATCATAACCCGAGTTGTATACAGTGTACATAATTCGTATTTTAGGTAGAATGAGGCTTTAACCCGCCCCATACCAATTAATTTATAACAATACCCACCCCCAAAACCCGACAAATTTTCGACTTTTTTTCTTTTTTGCTCAAACCTCCCTTTTTATGAGAAACATCGGAAATTCAGAGAGAAAGCGCTCACCTGAGGTTAAATATGCCCTAAACAGTTGAGGGACCCCTCACCTGGTACCGCTTTTTGTGAAGCCGCGCTCCATAAAAGACCCGTTCTATGGAAGGGAACCTTAACCAAAACTAATCAAATTTCACTCGCTCAGATCGTATCCAGCATACTCATGTGCCATGCCAGGCATCCTGGCTAAAACGAATTCATTCAGCACTCAACTGTCCTCTCCAGCTTTCTGGCCGTGATCCCGCCAACATCCGTGCTGATCTTGTCCCTCCCATCCCTACTGACCCTTTGCCCGCTACCTGGACACGTACGACTCCTGCTGGGCACTACACACCTTCTGCCACTGCTTCTGACCGTTAACCAATCCCCTCACATCTTTCCATCACTGAAACCCTTAACTCTGAAGCCTGCACCTACCTTTCCCCCCCTATTCACTTCTACGCTGACGGTTCTGTCCTCGCTAACGGCCGGGCGGAAGCTGCTTGCATCGCCTTTACTAACTCTGCTTCCCCCGTCTTCTCCACCTCCCATTGCCTTCCCAACTGGGCCAGCAGTACCCAGCTTGAACTATCTGGCTGCTATACGCTCTGCCCTTGACTTCCTTCTCTCTCATCATCTACCAGGTTTAATCATCAGCGATTCTGAAGCTGCTCTTGCCTTACTTAGCAACCCCCCCCCTCCGACTCCCCTCCCCTCTCGTCGCCTCCATCAGGCTCATGCTCTTGGTCTCAGGGTTTCTTTTATTTGGATCCCAGCACATGTTGGTCACATCCGCCACAACAAGACAGATCTCCTGGCCCGAGCTGCCTGTAACCTTCCCCTAGCTGCCATCCGTCTTCCTGTGTCCACGACAGTTGTCCGGAGAAACCTTCTCGAGGAATCCAGGGTGTACCGATGCTGAACGTCCCACTAGTGTCACCATCCAGCACTATGACATCCACCGTGGCGTGAGACACCTATGGCAGGCACCCCACCCACACCCGCCGCTGTATGTGGCCATCGGCCGCATTCACCTGGGGTATCGCTCCCCAGGGGAAATCACCGGACGACCGACCGCCAACAGGCCATGTAAACTCTGTCACAATCCAATGGATGATGCATTATCCCATCATATCGTTAACTGCCCAGCTATTGCCCCCTTCAGATTCCCTGGACTCTTGTTTTCTGCTTTGTGTACCTACTTCATCACACATCTTGATGTACTCGAAGACATTCTCACCCTTCACCCCGACTTCTTTCATTGTAATGCCCATGAGGCACTGGGACAATGATCGGACATTTTGGTGTGTGTGTGTGTGTGTGTGTGTGTGTGTGTGTGTGTGTGTGTGTATCTATTTGTAGTATACAGGAATTGAGCAATGCTCGTGTTGTCCTGTCTCCATATCCACATTTATCAAGTCTACCGTTACACACATGAATGTTTTTCTCATGCACCACCTCTTTGTCTAAGTCTTTCCAAATATTTAAGTATTTACCTAATATACCTAATCGTGATATTCACGGAATGTACTATGCTCGTGGGTTTCCGTCGCTGTTTCTCAATAAGTCAAATTTAGCTTTAAACTCGTTTAAGTTTTTAGACTGGACGATCTCTTTGTCCAAGCTATTCCATAAGTCTATACTTCTGTAACGAAAGCTATATTTCTTGATATCCTTCAAGAAGCTTGACTTTTTCAATTTCATTCCGTGTCCTCTTGTTGTTCTCTTATCCCATACAAACAGATCTTCTTTGTCAATTTTATCTACTCCCACCATGGTCCTGAATACTGCAATCATGTCTCCCCTGTTTCTCCTTTCCTCTAAGGAAGGCAAATCCAGTTTTTCCAGCCTCTCTCTGTATGACAGGTCTGTCAGACTGGGGACCATCTTGGTTGCTGTTCTTTGTATTCTCTCAATCTTGTTTATATCTTTCTTTTTGTGTGGGGACCACACTACCGCTGCATATTCTAACCTGGGGCGGATCATGGCCACTATCAATTTTTTCATCATCTCCTCATCCATATAATGAAATGCTACTCTTATGTTAGTCAGGAGTTTATAAGTCTCTCCAACTATCTTGTTAATGTGCTTTTCTGGTGACAAATTATCTTGGACCAGCACTCCCAAATCTTTCTCTTCTCTCCTTTTTGTGATTAATTCATTAACCAACAAATAATTCAGTGATGGCCTCCTAGTACTTTTACTCATTTCCAATATTTTACATTTCTTTACATTAAATTTCATTTCCCACGTCCGGCTCCAATCGTGTATCCTATCCAAATCCTCCTGCAGTATTTTACAATCCTCCTCAACCTCTACCTTCCTCAAGATCTTGACATCATCAGCAAACAGACTTGCATAACTGTTCACTCCATCTACCATATCATTTACGTAAATCAGGAACATTACTGGCGCCAACACTGAGCCTTGAGGGACTCCACTTGTTACTTCCCTCCATCCAGACATCCTATCCTTTATTACTGTCCTCATTTGTCTGTCTCTTAAAAAGTCTTTCATCCATTCCAGAAGTTTCCACTTCAGTCCTCCTATATATTCTAGTTTCCACATTAGTCTCTTATAAGGTACCTTGTCAAAGGCCTTCTCTAAGTCTAAGTACACACAATCCACCCAACCCTCTCTCTCCTGTACCACGTCAATCGCTCTTGAGTAAAAACTCAAGTTAGAAACACGTGACGTTCCACTTCTGAATCCAAACTGACATTCAGCCAAAATATTCATCACTTCCAGATATTTTATCCATCTGTCTTTCAGGATTCTCTCACACAGTTTTGCGACCATGCTGGTTAGAGACACTGGTCTATAATTCAGGGGTTCTTCCCTGTTTCCTCCCTTGTAAATTGGTACCACATTTGCCCTCTTCCATTCTTGTGGCACTTTCCCCTCTTCCAGTGAGCATACGATTAAACTGTGGATTTTATCCGCCAGTTGTTCTCTGCATTCCTTCAGTACCCAATTAGAGATTCCATCAGGTCCTGGGGCTTTCCTTACATCTTGAGTTTCCAGTAATTTATACACTTCCTGTACCTCCACTTTTATATCTTTTATCACCGGAACATTTCTAATCACTCCCTCCCCTTCCACAAGCTCCTTTTCTTTAGTGAAAACTGACTGGAAACGTTTGTTCATTATTTCTGCTTGCATTGCCGCATCCTTAAAGACCTCTCCTTCTACTTTCAGTTTGGTGATTCCTTCCTTTTGTTTCAGTTTGCCATTAACAAATCCATAAAACAGTTTGGGTTCATCCTTGCATTTGTCTATTATACCTTTTTTCAAAATTCCTTTCTTCTTCTCTACGTATTCTTGTGTATTCATTTCTTGTTCTTTTATATTCTTCCTTTGTTCTGTTGTTACCTCTCTTTCTCCAATTGTTCCATGCCTTATTTCTCTCTTTTTTTGCTATCATACACCTTCTATTAAACCACTCATTTTTCCCGTTTTCTTTCCCTCTTACTCTTGGTACAAATTTTTCCACTCCCAAATTATAAAGGTCTAGAAAGATATCCCACTTCCTCTGTATCTCTCTTGTTTCTCTGAATTTTCTCCAATCCGCATTTTCAAAAAAGTTTCTCAATCCTGTAAAATTTGCTCTCCCAATGTTGTATCTTCCCTGTCTATGAAGCTCGTCTCTTGGCTCGACATTCCCTATTAACATCTGGAACTCAATGACCACATGATCACTTTTTCCTAAAGGACAGAGGTATTTCAATGATTCTATTACATCGGGTTCTTTGGTGAACAGTAAATCTAACCTTGCTGGTGTCCTCACCTCGAAACCGTGTCTCTTCTTTGAACCATTGCGTCATCACATTATTCATTATTATATTTAATAACATAGTGCCCCACGAATCCTCGCCGCCTCCCGAGTACCATTCCTCCCAGTTCACCTCTTTACAGTTAAAGTCACCCACTAAAATTATATTATTGCTTTTCTCAATTATTTTTTGCAAATAGCTAGCCATATCTGACAACATCTCATGGTATTCGTCATCCTTCCATGCTCTCGTCTTTGGGGGAACATACACTACCGCCATATCTCTCTTACCATTCTCTCCAGTTTCTAATTTCATATATATCACTTCAGCCCTGTCTTCTCTCATTTCCACAGTATCTACATTTATGTTGTTCTTCACTGCTATCATCACTCCTCCTCCCTCCCTTTTTTTCTTTTCTGTCTTTTCTTCACAGTTTGTATTTACCATCTCCCAAATGAACATCAATATCTTCTCTTAATTTGGTCTCTACAAAGCACATGACATCAGGTTCATGTTCTCTCAAGAAATCGTTAATTTCAATCCTTGTCGATATGAAACCATCAACATTAGTATATATCACCTGCAAATTATTTTTGACGTTTTTAATACCCTCTTCTCTCCTACTCTCTGTCCGTACCACTTCCTCAACTTCTGATCTTTCCCAGCCATCCGCCTTAGTTTCCTTCACTTCTATTTCCTTAAATACCACCTCCTTACTTTCATATCCATTACTCTCCAAAAAAAAGTATTACATTCTTCCTCTGTCCTCTAATCATTTTTTTCCTTTACTTCTTCCTTTAATGATTTTAAAACTTCTCTTTCTTCTTCATTTAGATCTTTTCTTATTATAATATTTTCCATCCCCGCCTCTTTGCTTAATTTCCAGGTCACTTTAAGTATCTCATTTATTACACTTTCTGATGTAAACTTGACTCTAATTGGTCTTGTTTCCCCTTTCTTATAAGGCCCTATCCTCCTTACTTCCTCAATTTCTTTTACCCACTTGTCTCCTTCGGGGTCAATCTTGCCTAATATTCCTCACTAGGTTCGTGTCTCTCTCGAGTCTTACGAACCTAACCTTTTCTTCCTCTTCCCTGTTTCCAAATACTACCACACATCTGTTCCTTTCTACAGTTTCTCTCACTATTTTCTCTTTTTTCTTCAGTATTTTCACTACATTTTCTTCCATTTTTTTCTTGTTCATTTCCCTTTCTTCCTGGGTTATCTCTCTTAAGCTGACCACTTCTTTCTGTTCTTCTACGTGTGCCCACTTTGCCTTATGTTCTTCTACTACACTACTCACCTTCTCCGGTTTATTAGTGCTCTCTTCTAGTTTCCTCCCCAATTCGACATTTTCACGCTTCAAATTTCTAATCTCTTCATTCGCTATTTCATTGGACTGGATCAGACTCTGTATGGTAGTATCCGTATTTTCAGACACATCCTTTATCACAGATTCTCTACTTTCTTTTCAAATTCATTAATCCTCATAATTAATGTTTTAACCAGGTCCATGACATTGGTATTTGTATCAAATCCTTGAAATTCGAGTCCCTCATTGTTTACATTTTCGGCAATGTTTGATGTTGGTTAACGTACCAAAACAGTTGTTACCGAAAAAAAAAAAAACTACAAACATTCATGTATACTCTAGATGATAAATCTTTACATTTTTGGTAGTCTATTAACTTTCATTATTTCAAATTTAAAACAAGACGTTAGTGTGTGTGTGTGTGTGTGTGTGTGTGTGTGTGTTCTTACCTAATTGTGCTTGTATTGTCCTAGTGCTGGGATTTTGAATCAAGGTAATTTTCTAATGCATATCTTTTTTTTTTTTCTATCTACCTACCTGTGTATGTGGCTATGCATATGTATCTACTTTGGGTGTATATGTATATGTCTCTCTCTCTCTCTCTCTCTCTCTCTCTCTCTCTCTCTATATATATATATATATATATATATATATATATATATATATATATATATATATATATATATATATGTTGCATATGTATATTTTTATGTATGCACGCCTGTACCCACACCCATCTCTATACATACGTACCTATCCTGTACATGCAGTATATCTATCACTACATGTGCGTGAATATATACATATATGTATAGATATGTAATTATGTATGTGTGCCTCAATCTGCATATGTATGTACAGTACCTTCGTGTGTATCAATGTACCATTTCACTCATTTCAAAACATGTGATGATAATTACTGACAACTTTGTACCATGTATGTAGGTTAGCATTGCATGTCTTTGTTCATTATTGTGCTTGTAAAGATTACTTCTATACCTTCTATGCCCTATATGATACTGATTTTGTTTTCCTCATGCACCCGTCCCTGCTTGGCCTTCAGGGCGTGTTCCCGTTTTGGGGCTTGTACTGAATGGTAAATAAAATTGGATAAATGGAATTCCCCCGAGCTAGACCCTGTATTGGGTCATATAGCCCCGCTAGGTTACAGGAGGGTGCTACCACTCGGCACAGCAGTCCCGGGCGAGGCTCGAACTCGCAATCCCCCGATTACGAGCTTGATGCTCTACCACTGAGCCACCGTGCCCCCAATGGTAAATAAAGAACCTAAATGAATAAAAAAAAATGTAGATATTTATCTATTTGGTACGAATTTATATGTAGTACAAGAATACATTGGTTTTCACACAATAATATAGGCGATAGAAGCATTGTTCACTCACCAAACACATCAACATACCACACCTACCTTAGCGATGTTACCTCATCACTTCTGGTCATTACTAACTCTGGTGCCAAGTAATCTTTGTCCTCCACATTGGGAATCACTTTCGCCCAGAATTTCGTGGTCAAAGAGACTGTGGTGCTACATGTCCTTACTGGCCAGGTCACTGCTAACAGGTGAGTTGCCGAGAAAATGGCACGTGGGGGGGAGGGGGGTTACACAGGGTGAGGCAGTGTCACCGCCTGGTTGGGGGTAGAGGAAGGTCTCCCACATATGCCTACGAAAAATCTCCCGCGAAACTTGAAAAATGTGCAAACGACGGGCCTTTCAATTGCAAAATGTACGACGCACGTCATAGGGACTGAGCATGAATAATGTTGTGGCGTGCATCATACGTCGTGGGTACAAAGCGGTTAAACATAGTAGAGTTTTTATCTACCGGAACCGGGACTCTTTAGCTTGAATACTACGTCATGGTTACATGAAATCAGCTCAACTTTATTCACAGGCAATACTATCCCTTGGTTACTAGTCAGATCAACCCACCAATCTTACCAGAGTTAATGATGTTTGTCAAGTTGGGATAAATGTTTTTTTTTTTTTTTTATCCTCCAAATTTAATATTCTCTTTTAATATAGTTACCTTCCTTTCATGAAATACAGTACTAACATACGAGATAAAGATGAGATGCAGATAAATAGCTAAGGAAGTGATGCTACTTAGACTAGATAGTTTACCTTCAAACAGGGAGATGAAAGTATACGTTATGACGAAGCTAGTGACTGAAGGTTAATGATGTCACTTAAAGTACCCCCACACACCAGTGCCAGAGACGAGACCACATGATTACACCAGTATGACTGGTTAACTCCCTTCCCCAGACTCCCCCACTATTCTCCAGAGTGGAGGATGGTACAAGTTTCCGTGAAGGAAGGGGAGGGTGTACGGGGTGATGGTATGGGGGAAAGGGGGGTATGTGGAGGTGGTGGGTGTTGGGATGGGCGTGTGATGGGCGGAGGTGTTGGGGTGTACCTCAAGGGTGGGCGTGAGAGGTGTCCTGATCTGGTGGTGGTGGTAGTGATGGTGGGTGTGGGTGGCGATGGTGGTTGTGCACGTGGTGGTGGTGAGGGTGTGCGGAGGTTAGGGGGGGGAGATGGCTGGGGGCGCGGGTGGCGCGTATAATGAGAGTGGTCATGGGGGAGGGGGGGTGGTGGGTGTGGAGGTGGTGGGGTGGTGAGTGGTGAGGTTTTTTGGGGGGGGCGGTGGTGGTGATGTGGGGGGGATGGGCGGTGTGAGTTGGGGGGTGGTGGGTGGACAGGTGTTAGGTAGGTGAGTTGTGAGTTGTGAAGGGGTGGTGGTCTCGGCCTGTGGTGGTGGGGTGTCGGGGGGTGGGCTGGTTGTTGGTGAGTTTGAGAGAGGGGGTGAGAAGGAGTAGGAGTAGGAGTTTGGGGGGTAATTCTGAGAAAGGTCGGGATGGACAGGTGTGCGGGCAGGGGTGCAGGTAGGCCTGGCGCGGGGGTGGTCAGTGGTGGGTGGGAGGAAGGGCCGCACGTGGCGATTTCTGTATGTGCGGTGCTGTCCCTGTTGATCTATAATGACTTGGTATGGGTTGGGTACTCGAACAATTTTGAATGGTCCATTGAATCGGGGGGAGGTTTTGGAGGGGGTAGGCAGGTTTGCGACGACTACGGACTGACCAGGTTTGTATGGGTTGAAGTGGGTCATGTCGGGTGCTAGGTCTTGTTGAGAATGTAGGTGGTGGAGGCAGCGTTTGAGATGGTGGAGAGGGTCGGTAGTGGAGGGTGGGGTGGGTGGCTGTAGGTGGTGGCAGAGTGGTAGGAGTAGTGGCGATTCCCCAAAAACTCTTTCATGTGGAGTTATCCCGTCTTCTCGTGGGCATGTATATAAACCCCATTGGATGATCTTGACGTGAGCAGGCCAGTCTTCGTTTCCTGTTTGCATAATGCGCGTGCGGACCTGGTTCATAAGGGAGCGATGGCTCCTCTCGCAGATGCTGTTACCCTGGGGCCAGTAGGGGGATGAGTGGGAGATGTGGTATCCGAATATGTTTGCCAGTTCTTCCCAGACTTTTCCCGTAAATTCTGGGGCATTATCTGAGTGCAGTGCTTGGGGAATACCAAAATAAGGGAAGACATGTCGGGTGAGGGCATCTGCAACTGATACTGCACTGTGATCTTTGGCGGGGCATGCGATGATAAACTTTGAATATACATCCACGAACGTGATTATGTATTTGTACCCTGCTTTGGGTGTGAGGGGGCCGACGACGTCTAAGGAAAGTAGTTGCCACGGTTTTTGTGCTGTTAATTTTCCTGAAGGGCCTGGTGTCCGGGTGATGTCCTTTCCTAAAGCACAGGCTCGACAGGATTGTATAATGTTCTTGGCGATGATGGATGGATTAGGGGTCCAGTACATGTCGGTAAAGACTTGTAGGAGTTTCTTTGTTCCCAGGTGGATGCTGTTATGGGCATGGAGGTGGAGCATGGTGTCGTGGGCAGTGGTGGGGCTTAGGACGATGTGTCCGTTTGGATCGAACAGGTGTTCGCCGTGTGGGTGGAGTTTAGCGAATGTGTTCTGTGGGATCCAGGTAGGGCATTGTTTGTTGTGCCACATTTGGACTAGGTCTGGCTCTGTCGAGATTGCATTGATTGGTAGACAGGACAGGGCGTCGGCATTTGTGTGGAGTTTGCCTGGTCGGTATGAGATCTCAAAATCATACTCCTCGAGTGTCTCTCGCCATCGTATAAGTTGTGCGTTGGTGGTGTTTGATTGACGTAGCCATTGTAGGGATTGGTGGTCTGTAATGACTATCACATGAGCGCCTGAGATGTAGGAACGGAAGTATTTGAGGGACCAGATGATCCCCAGGCACTCGTGTTTGGTGGCCGCGTAGTTTCGTTCTGCAGGATTTAGGGTGCGGTTGGCATAAGCGATGATATGTTCCCGCCCATCTTGTACTTGCGCAAGGACAGCCCCTATGGCGATGAGTGATACGTCGGTATACAGGCGGAATGGGAGGTTGTAATCTGGGAAAGCGACTACTGGGGCAGAGGTTAACTTGAACTTGAGGGTGGTAAATGCAGTTTTCCTTGGTTCGGTCCATACGAACGGCTCACCTTTTTTTGTTAGGTCATGTAGGGGTTTGGCGATATCTGCAAATCCTTTGACGAACCGCCTGTAGTATGATGCTAAGCCTAGGAAGGCTCTAGTTTCGTGTACGTCATGAGGTAGGGGAATGTCGGCGATGGCACGTAGTTTATCTGGGTCTGGTGAGATGCCTTCAGCGTTAATTAGGTGTCCAAGGAAAGAGACAGACCTCTCGGCCAAGACGCACTTTGTTGGTTTTAGTTTTAGCCCTGCCTGGCGTATACAGTGGAACACTTGTTTGAGGCGGTGGAGGTGGTCGGCCCAGGTACGACTGAAAACGATGACGTCATCCAGATACGCCAAACAAGTCTCCCAGGTTAGTCCACTGAGAACTGACTCCATCAGGCGGGAGAATGTGGCAGGGGCGTTGCAGAGTCCGAAGGGAAGAACGTTGAATTCATAATGCTTCCCGTTTGATGTTGAGAAGGCGGTTTTGTGTTTGTCGTCGGGGTGTATAGGGACTTGCCAATAACCTGACTGCAGGTCTAGGGTGGAGAACCATGTCGAGCCATGTAAGGAGTCCAGTGAGTCGTCAATTCGGGGTAGGGGCGTAGCATCTTTGATCGTGATGTCGTTGACTCGGCGGTAGTCTACGCAAAAGCGCATTGTCCCATCTTTTTTCCGTACGAGTACAACTGGTGAGGACCATGGGCTAGTGGAGTTGGAGATAACACCGGCATCGAGCATATCCTGGACCTGCCGGTCTTCTTCTGCCCGTTGCTTTGGATTTTTTCGTTGTGATGGTTGGCGAATTGGAGGTCCGGTCGTGTGTATCTCATGGCTGAGATAGGTAGTATGGCCAAGGTCGGTTAGGCCGGAGGAGAATAGGTCCTGAAAGTCCAGGAGGTGTTGTCGGAGGCTGTTGGTTTGGGAAGGGGATAGGTGTGATGGTAGGTCGGGGAGAGTGGGATGGTCGGGGGGTGGTGCTTGGCATGGTTCGGCTTCTTCTGTGTCGCCGATGATGAGTCCTCTTGGTAGGGTTAGTGGGGTTGTGGCGAGGTTGGCGATACGGATTTCATGGGCATGTGGGGGAAGGAAGGTGGGGCTTACTAAACAGGAGGAGAGTGGTCCGGTGGGGATGGATGGTGAGAAGAGGACGGAGGTACCTGAAGGTTTGTTCAGTTTTACCCAAGCTTCATGGGGGGTGGAATGGTGATTGAGGAGGCGATAGTGGCAGGAAAAGATGGGGAGGGGTCCAGATGATGTGTGGTGGGGGGTGGTGATGGAGGAGGATGGAGTGAGGCAGTGTGAGAGGTCAGGTTGGGGTCAGATGTACAGGTGGGTTGGGGCAGGTGAGTGTTTGAGGGTTGTGTGTGTTTGCGTGGTGAGGGAGGGGTGGTGTTCTTGATTTTTCTTCGATGATTTTTTTTTCTTGTTGATTGATGCTTGGTTGGGACGGGCTGGACTGAAGTGGGGGCGGCGCTGATGGCAGTCAATGGTGGCGTGGAGTTTTTGGAGCAGGTCCAGCCTGAGATATCCATCATATTGATCGCATGTCGAGTCGAATATGACGAATGGGTGGTTAGTGGATACTTGTTGGTGGGTGTTGGTTTGAAGGGCCCGTGTTTCCCCACGGATAGGCAGGGGGCCGTCTCCCGCGTCGACGAGGTTGGCTGAAGTGGGGAGAAGGGAGCCGAATGCAGAGGTGTGGCGGGAGTAGAAGTGGGAGTAGAGGCACGATCTGGCTGCTCCCGTATCCACCAGTAATCGTGCCTTGACCCCGTTCAGCCAAATCTTGTTGTAGACTGGGGGTCTGTAGCTATGTGAGGTGGTCCCCGCCACCGTGGGGAGGTGCGGGGGCGGGCCTAAAAATCCATCTGTTGCGGAGTGGGGTCGTCGTGGTCGTCGTCGTCCGTTCCCGAGTAGTGTGTTGGTGGTGCGTCGTCTTCCGGGGCGTCGTCGTCTAGGGAGGAGACTTTCTTGCGCCCTTGGTGAAAGTTTCTGCGCCTGCTAGCCTTTAGCTGTTCTCTTATGTCGTGCAAGGGGCAGGTGCGACTGCAAGCCGTGAACTCCCAAGGATTTATAGTGATGAGATTTCCTTCTTCCTTGGGGTTGGGGCGTTTTTTCTGCAGGTAAGCCCTAGGCACAGTAGGAGATGGCTCTGTAGTTGGCTGGTGAGGCAGCACCTTAGGTTTAGGTGGAGGGTTTTGTTTTGTCGGGAATCGTGTCACCGCGTGGAGTGGTTGTGGTATGGGGTGGGCGGAGAGGAGACGTCTGACGAGTTGCAGGTCATTTTCCATGTCCCCTGAGGGATCATAGATTAAGAAGTGCTCCCTGACTGTGTTAGGGAGAATCCTCAGTAGGGCATTAAATGTATGTATATCTCGGGCATTTGTAGGTGCCTCGGGATAAGCGGTGCTGACGAGGCGCCGAGCCTGGACGAATGGATCATCCAGGTTCCCGTCGTAGGTGAGGGCGTCGAGTTGAGAGAGGGCAACAACTCTGCCTATTGATGGCGTGAAAGCCTGTCTCACTATTTGTGAGAATTGATCCCATGACAGTTCTGGGACGATTTTTGGTGCGACAGTGGCGATTATTCTTCCCAGGTTAGGTAGTGTGACTGCAATTTTTTCTCTGTCTGAGTCGAACCCTATGTCTAGGAGGGGTTTGACCATATCTAAATATACTTCTATGTCGCATTGGTCCGGGTTGAATCTCGGTAATTGGATGTGCGGTTTGGCTGCCATTGTGCAAGTTTCCTTTTTATCGTTCCTCCGTGCTTTTACTCGGATCCAGAACCACCGCTTGCCACCAGTGTTATGCTGGTGTTTTTAAGGCGACTTCTCGTCGTAAAAACACTAGCTACTGAAGCGGGGTCCTCTTTCTAGACCGGAAGTAAAGCACTAACATAGGAACAGGACATAAAAACCATGCAGTATACCCTAACACATCTATTACCTTAATTCTAACCGTAACAATACACGTAGAGTGATATTTGAGATACAGGGACACAGAGACGCAGAGTTAACACTTAGCACCACAAAGTAAAGTTATACTGAATACACACTACAATGTTCATACAGGGAGATCGTGAATTATCTACAATATTGCTTATACGTCACTTGGAGGCAGGATATAAATAGAATTGTTCACATAAGGAATAAACAAGGTTGGGAGTCTGTATGGGGAATATTACTATAAATGATATAAGGTGCGGATAGCGACACTCGACGCTGTCACCTTGTCACGGAGACACACTTAGGCTTTTGACTGGCCCGTGCGCCCTTACCTCAGGTGTTCACAGAAAACTCTCTGACTCTTACATGGGGGGACTGGGATAATTACACAAAGTTCACTTTCTGCCCTGTCAACACTGAGTTCTGGTAGGCCACTAATGACTACTCTGTTTCTTACGGAGTCACTATGCACTGTTCTTTTTCCCCAGTTGTTCTTGACACAAAGAGGGGGGGTGAATCACTGTTTTCCTGTTTCCTGGGTAATATTCACTCTAGGTCGCACTCGTAGGTGGGGTGCAGGGGGACTCTCCCGTCTAGGGGCCTCGACCTGGGAGGCGGCCCTCGTACTAGGGCCACGCCGGTGGGGTGCAGGGAGGCCCTCTGGTCTGGGGGCCTTGACCTGATAGGTGGCCCTCGGGACTGGGACCAAACAGCCGGAGTAATCAGGCCTGCCGTTTCTGGCTCCGGGGAGTGAGGGAGCCCGGATCGCCTTCGTCAGGAGCTGGAGAGTCTGGCCTGGGCGTCCTGGGACTGCGGGCACCAAGGGGGAGAGGCGCCGTCAGGACTGGGCTGCGGCAGCGTCTCCTACAGGGCTCGGACAGGAACAAGGAACTCCCGCGTGTAGGTGGTAAGCCCGATATCGGGCCTTGCCACCACTCTAGCGTCTCCTCCGGGGCTATATTCCCGGGTGGTGACGAAGGGCTCCCCGAAGGGAAAGAGGCTGGAGGAGGACTCACGTTACTCGTGTCCTCTCGAGTACGTCTGGAAGCCGGAGCCTGGGGTCGCCTTCCCCTGTTACGTACTCTGGCTGTAGCCATGGCTTGGGACCGCCGGCGTGGTGCTGCTCCCGTAGTAGGAGACAAGACGGAGTGAGGGGCACAGAGGCCACACTCTCTCCAATACGGATTGAGTCTACCTTCAGGGGCTTCTCTACCCTGGTACGTGCCCCGGCCGGAGCCGAGTGCCTACCCGTACGGAGAACACCTGCCGGACGTACGGGGCCGTCCCCTCGCCGCGGCTCAGGACCGATGACGTGGTGTTGCTCCCGTAATAGGGAAGGGCTACATGTACGGTAGCAGGGGCTCTTTACCCTGGTCCGTACTGTGGCTGTAGCCAGAAGCTGATCTATCCGATCAGGAACAACTGATGGGCGTACAGGGCCGTCCCTTCTCCGCTGCGGCTCAGGGCCGACGACGTTTAGTTGCTCCTGAGGGGGAGAACAGCAAGAGAGTGATGCGCTGGGGCAACTCTCTCTCTCTGGTGTGCTAAGGCCGGAGCCTGGGGTCGCCTTCCCCTTCACACACTTTATAAGGCTGTAGCCTTGGGCCTCTTGCCCTTGGGCCTCCTGCCCCAGAGGGTGTAACAAAGCCGTCGATACGGTGTTACCTGGGACTGAATCTGGTTCAGTCCCACCCCTATTCTGGCGATCATTGCTCCGCCCGCAATGTAATCTACTTTCCCTGATCACCTGGGGTTGGGACAATTGCGGGGAACAAGGGCCCAGGACCGTAATGTCCTGATGACCCTCTTGAACGGGGTCACTAACCTCACCGGTGTGTCCTCCTGGGGTGGTGGTGCGGTGGCGGCCCGGTGGTGGTGTGGGGGGTGGTGAGGTGGGAGGTCCGGCGGCGGGCACGGCGGGCATTTTACAGCTCTTTGCATGAATCTTGTAATGCTGTGTTTTTAAGGCGACTTCTCGTCGTAAAAACACTAGCTACTGAAGCGGGGTCCTCTTTCTAGACCGGAAGTAAAGCACTAACAAAGGAACAGGACATAAAAACCAGGCAGTATACCGTATCACATCTATTACCTAGGTCCTACTCATAATAGTACACATAGAATGATATTTAGGATACAGAGACACAGAGATACAGAATTAACACTTGGCTTCACAGAATGATCATATGCACTATCATTATTACACAGGGAGATTGCGAGTATTCTTTAATAGGGTTCTTATGTCACTTGGAGGTAATATATAAATGGGGTTGTTCACTTTAGGTTCTTTAATGGGATTCTTATGTCACTTGGAGGTAATATATAAATGGGGTTGTTCACTGTAAGAATACCGAGATTGAGAGTCTGGTTCAGGGATATTACTATAAAAGAGGTAGGGTGCGGATAGCGGCACTCGACACTGTCACCTGGTCACGGAGACACGTACTCTTATCTTTCGACTCGCCCGCGCTCCTACCTTTAGACTCACAGAAAACTCCCTGGTTCCTTAATGTGGGGAGGGACTAAAACAATTCACAAAATGCACTTTCTGCCCTGATAGCACTAAATTCTAGTGGGCCACTGTTTACTATATTCTCCTGCGTAGGCACTGTCACTGTTCTCCTGGTTACTGTCACTGTCACTATTTCCCCTTGTTTCCTGGGTATAGTCACTATCACTGTTGCACTTAGGATACAGGGAGGCTCTCCCGTCTGGGGGCCTCGACCTGAGAGGCGGCCCTCGTGTTAGGGCCGCGCCGGTGGGGTGCAGGGAGGCCCTGTGGTCTGGGGGCCTCGACCTGATAGGTGGCCCTCAGGACTGGGGCCGAACAACCGGAGCAGTCGGGCCTGTTTCCTCCAACTCCGGGGAGTGAGGGAGTCTGGATCACCTTCGTAGTGGGTTGTGGAGTCAGGCCTGGGCGTCCTGGGACTGCGGGTACCAAGAGGGAGAGGCGCCGTCAGGACTGGACTGCGGCAGCGTCTCCTACTGGGCTCCAGCAGGAACAAGGAACTCCCGGGTGTGGGCGGTAGGTCTGATATTGGGCCTTGCCACCACTCTAATGTCTCATCCGGGGCTATATTCCCGGATGGCGATGAAGGGCTCCCCGAAGGGAAAGAGGCTAGAGGAGGACTCACGTTGCCCGTGGTCTCTCGAGTGTGTCTGGAGGCCTGAGCCGGGGATCTCCTTCCCCTATTGCACACCTTGGCTGTAGCCGTGAACTTGCCCAGCGTACGGGGTACACCTATAGGGTGATCGGTGTCGCCCTTTCGCCGTGGCAAGGTACCGCTGGCGTGGTGTTCCTCCCGTAGTAGGAGACAGGCCGGAGTGAGGGGCACAGAGGCCGCACTCTCTCCAATACGGACTGATCCTACCTGCAGGGAATTCTCTACCCTGGTACGTGCCCCGGCCGGAGCTGAGTGTCTGCCCGTACGGAAGACAACTAACGGGCGAACTGGTTCGCCCGTCCGTTGCGGCTGGGTACCGACCCCGGGACGTCGCTTCCGTAATAGGGTAGTGCTACACGTACGGCAGCAGGGGCTCCTTACCCTGGTCCGTATTCTGGCTGTAGCCGAAGAACAGCAGGCGAGGGATGCACTAGGGCAACTCTCTCTCCCTGGTGTGTTAAGGCCGGAGCCTGGGGTCGCCTTCCCCTTTGCACACTCTGTTAGGGCGTAGCCTAGGTTTGTCTGTCTCTTTTTACTTTTGTTTAGGCCGTAGCCTTGGGCCTCCTGCCCTAGAGGGTGTAACAAAGCCGTCAATACGGTGTTACCTGGGACTGATTTAGTTTCAGTCCCACCCCTATTCTGTCGATCACTGCTCCGCCCACACAGTAGTTCACTTCCCCTGATCACATGGGGTTGGGGCACTTGCGGGGAATAGGGACCCAGGGCCGTGATGCACTGGTGACCCTCTTGACTGGGGTCACTAATCCCACCGTTGTGTCCTCCTGAGGTGGTGGTGCGGTGGCGACCCGGTGGTGGTGTGGGGGGTGGTGAGGTGGGAGGTCCGGCGGCGGACACAGCGGGCATTTTACCACCCTCCACGTTGTAGAAGTCACGACCCCGTGACTGGAGGTGGTAGGTGGTGGAGGTGGATGTCTGGTGGGCCGGGGTGAGGTGTTGGGTGAAACTGACCCAGTGGGTGGTGAAGGTGTTAGGCTCCTGATGGGGGTTGAGAGTGAGCCAGAGGGAGGATGGATGGTCGGTCTGGCGTAGGAGTCGGAGAAGGTGGTGGGTCCCTCGGATTCTGATGGGTGGGCGGTCGTTGTGGCGCCATAGCACCCTCTCAATTTTTGTTTCTGGTTGTTTGGTGGTGGGCGTAGCGGGCGGTGACTGAGAGTGGTGGGTTGGAGGAGGTGGGGTGGTTGGTGAAGGATCAGAGTCGGAGGAAGGTGGTGGTTGGTCAGGCAAGGGTGACGTGGGGGAAGGGGTTTGTGGGTATGGTGAGGTTGAGGGTGGGGTGGGGGAGGTGAGCGAGGAAAGGGGGGAGGCGGTAGTAGTGGAGAAAGTGCTGTGTGAGGTGGGAGGGTTAGGAATAGTGGTAGGAATAGGGGAGGGCAAAATAGAAGAGATAGTGGGAGGAGAGGAAATGGAAAGATGACGTTTTCCCCTGTCATCGACTGGGGGAGATGTGAGGTGGCCCCCGTCATTACAGTGAGATGCGGGGGCAATGGGGGGGCGCCTTCTGTGACTTCCTCGTTTCACTTTTCTTCTTTGAGGCTTGGGGCGATCGGCGTATGGTGGGGAGGCTTGTGGGCGCTCTTGGTTTGTTTTGCTGCCCTGGGCAGCTTTTAGCTGCTCACGAATGTCGTGGATTGGGCACTCAGGGCAGCAAGGAGTAAATTCCCAAGGATTTACAGGGATGAGATCCGTGGGGAATTGGTTGATGATGCCGATGCGTTTGGGGGAGGAGTGGATGGTTAGAAGGCGCCTTATTAAGTTGATTTGTTTATCCAGGTCTCCCGTCGGTTCATGTATTATGAAGTGGTTTTCAATGAAATCGGGGAGGATCCTGAGGAGTTGTTCCCGGGTTTTTGCGTCTGTGCCCGGGTACGCAGCGGTGACGAGCCCCCTAGCCTGGATGAAGGTGTCATCGAGGACTCCGTCGTAAGTGAGGGCGTCTAGTTCCGACAAGGCTACAACTGTGCCCAGAGATGGTGTCGCCGCCTGTTTCACAATTTGTTTGAATTGATCCCATTTTAGTCTCGGGACGATTTTGGGAGTGACAGTGGCGATTATTTTCCCCAGGTTAGGTAGTGTGACTGCAATCTTTTCTCTGTCTGAGTCGAACCCTATGTCTAGGAGGGGTTTGACCATATCTAAATATACTTCTATGTCGCACTGGTCCGGGTTGAATCTTAGTAATTGGATGTGTGGTTTGGCTGCCATTGTGCAAGTTTCCTTTCTTCGTTCCTCCGTGCTTTTACTCAGATCCAGAACCACCGCTTGCCACCAGTGTAATGCTGTGTTTTTAAGGCGACTTCTCGTCGTAAAAACACTAGCTACTGAAGCGGGGTCCTCTTTCTAGACCGGAAGTAAAGCACTAACAAAGGAACAGGACATAAAAACCAGGCAGTATACCGTATCACATCTATTACCTAGGTCCTACTCATAATAGTACACATAGAATGATATTTAGGATACAGAGACACAGAGATACAGAATTAACACTGGCTTCACAGAATGATCATATGCACTATCATTATTACACAGGGAGATTGCGAGTATTCTTTAATAGGGTTCTTATGTCACTTGGAGGTAATATATAAATGGGGTTGTTCACTGTAGGTTCTATAATGGGATTCTTATGTCACTTGGAGGTAATATATAAATGGGGTTGTTCACTGTAGGTTCTATAATGGGATTCTTATGTCACTTGGAGGTAATATATAAATGGGGTTGTTCACTGTAAGAATACCGAGATTGAGGTCTGGTTCAGGGATATTACTATAAAAGAGGTAGGGTGCGGATAGCGGCACTCGACACTGTCACCTGGTCACGGAGACACGTACTCTTATCTTTCGACTCGCCCGCGCTCCTACCTCTAGACTCACAGAAAACTCCCTGGTTCCTTAATGTGGGGAGGGACTAAAACAATTCACAAAATGCACTTTCTGCCCTGATAGCACTAGATTCTAGTGAGCCACTGTTTACTATATTCTGCGTAGGCACTGTCACTGTTCTCCTGGTTACTGTCACTGTCACTATTTCCCCTTGTTTCCTGGGTATAGTCACTATCACTGTTGCACTTAGGATACAGGGAGGCTCTCCCGTCTGGGAGCCTCGACCTGAGAGGCGGCCCTCGTGTTAGGGCCGCGCCGGTGGGGTGCAGGGAGGCCCTGTGGTCTGGGGGCCTCGACCTGATAGGTGGCCCTCAGGACTGGGGCCGAACAACCGGAGCAGTCGGGCCTGTTTCCTCCGACTCCGGGGAGTGAGGGAGTCTAGATCACCTTCGTAGTGGGTTGTGGAGTCGGGCCTGGGCGTCCTGGGACTGCGGGTACCAAGAGGGAGAGGCGCCGTCAGGACTGGACTGCGGCAGCGTCTCCTACTGGGCTCCGGCAGGAACAAGGAACTCCCGGGTGTGGGCGGTAGGTCCGATATCGGGCCTTGCCACCACTCTAATGTCTCATCCGGGGCTATATTCCCGGATGGCGATGAAGGGCTCCCCGAAAGGAAAGAGGCTAGAGGGGGACTCACGTTGCCCGTGGTCTCTCGAGTGTGTCTGGAGGCCTGAGCCGTGGATCTCCTTCCCCTATTGCACACCTTGGCTATAGCCGTGAACTTGCCCGGCGTACGGGGTACACCTATAGGGTGATCGGTGTCGCCCTTTCGCCGTGGCAAGGTACCGCCGGCGTGGTGTTCCTCCCGTAGTAGGAGACAGGCCGGAGTGAGGGGCACAGAGGCCGCACTCTCTCCAATACGGACTGATCCTACCTGCAGGGAATTCTCTACCCTGGTACGTGCCCCGGTCGGAGCCGAGTGTCTGCCCGTACGGAAGACAACTAACGGGCGAACTGGTTCGCCCGTCCGTTGCGGCTGGGTACCGACCCCGGGACGCATATTCACCAAGTCTGGAAAGGTTCGCGTTATGGGGGAAATTAGGACCAATCACAGCTCGAGCTGAGGCAAGCCAAGTGTTACCAGCTCAAGACGTCATCACTTACCTTATGACGTCATCACTTACTTTATAAACATACAATTACTTTAAGTACTTCTGAACTTATCAGTAAAAGAATGTATATACAAGGCACGTAATTGACATTTAACAACATTATAGGCAGGTGAGGCAAATATGACACCGTACTGAAATATAAATGAAGGCTAAGACTACATAAAGTATCTGGTAAATATCTACACACTTGTACTTCTTTCGGTATTCAAATTATTTAGTTCCTCTCCTAAAAAAGATGTATGGACTTACAAAAACATAGGTATTACATTGTATATCACACGTATATCAAGCGCAGAACTGAATGAAATGGCTAAGCATATCAGTTTGCGTACTCGTGGTAAAAATAGTAGCCGAACCGAAAAGCACCTAAGAAGACAATAACACAACGGCCATATTCTTAAAAATAATTCCTTCCCTAAACTTTTCCTTCCCTTCGAAGGATTTTTCTTTCCCTTCAGTATGCGTAAAGATTTCCTTGGAAGGGAAGGAAAAATGTTCAGGTTGGTATATAGCCCTGTTAAACTAAAATGACCCATCCTGCTGATATTTGGTATGATGAAGCGTTAAATTTATAAACTAATACATCAAAACACGCATATCTCGTGCTGGATAATGAAAGCACAACACATTTGAGACGTGGGAGGTCGCCACCACATCTACAGTATACTGTTGGTTTATATTCAG
Source organism: Coenobita brevimanus (assembly GCF_032717465.1). Classification (NCBI taxonomy): domain Eukaryota; kingdom Metazoa; phylum Arthropoda; class Malacostraca; order Decapoda; family Coenobitidae; genus Coenobita; species Coenobita brevimanus. The sequence continues at coordinate 8,869,844 of NC_137005.1, forward strand.
CCATAAATGCCATTCTGGCCAACACCGCAGCGTGTTCACTCCTCAAGACAATATTTTGATAAATTATATTCGAGGAATATTATTACGCTTAATGTTGTTATTAGTAAGTGTAAGAATCACTTGTTAACGTCCGTCTCGTGTACTCGCATGGCGGCGCTCACCTGTTTTTTTCCTGCTGGAAGACATGAGCCGAACCACACGTGTGACCTTGACGGCAGATTTTCCTTTTTCAGGCAAATTAACAACCAAAATGTTTCTTGAAATGAATCCTCGTTTGACCCTGGCCATAATGTATAAGATTTGTCAGTGTCAGATCATAGAAGACTGGATGAATATTGGAGGTAGTACGTCGTCTGCTCTGTTTATGCCTGGCTTATTGTCTCAGCCGACATGGGTAACACTTTTAAAGAGACACAAATAGCGCTTAAACATTAGTATAGCGTTGTAAACTGCATCAATAAAATTATACAGTAACTTCTGTCAACATTTTAAATATATATAAGACAATGAACCACAACAGAAAGCACAAAATTTATGAAGGAATTTTTGAAGAGAAGGGTCAAGGAATTCCTTCAAGTTCCAACAATTTCTGCTGCCCAGAGGAAAAATCTTTCCCTTCGCGCGGCCCAGGAAGGGAAGGATTTTTTTAAGAATACCAATTCGGCTAAAGATTTCCTTCCCATGCCTCTACAAGGGAAGGAAATGTTTAAGAATACGGTCGCAATGTTATTGTCTTCTTAGGTGCTTTTCGGTTCGGCTACTATTATTACCACGAGTACGCAAACTGATATGCTTAGCCATTTCATTCAGTTCTGCGCTTGATATACGTGTGATATACAATGTAATATCTATGTTTTTGTAAGTCCATACATCTTTTTTAGGAGAGGAACTAAATAATTTGAATACCGAAAGAAGTACAAGTGTGTAGATATGTTACCAGATACTTTACGTAGTCTTAGCCTTCATTTATATTCCAGTACGGTGTCATATTTGCCTCACTTGCCTATAATGTTGTTAAATGTCAATTACGTGCCTTGTATATACATTCTTTTACTGATAAGTTCAGAAGTACTTAAAGTAATTGTATGTTTATAAAGTAAGTGATGACGTCATAAGGTAAGTGATGACGTCTTGAGCTGGTAACACTTGGCTTGCCTCAGCTCGAGCTGTGATTGGTCCTAATTTCCCCCATAACGCGAACCTTTCCAGACTTGGTGAATATGCCCCCGGGACGTCGCTTCCGTAATAGGGTAGTGCTACACGTACGGCAGCAGGGGCTCCTTACCCTGGTCCGTATTCTGGCCGTAGCCGAAGAACAGCAGGAGAGGGATGCACTTAGGCAACTCTCTCTCCCTGGTGTGTTAAGGCCGGAGCCTGGGGTCGCCTTCCCCTTTGCACACTCTGTTAGGCCGTAGCCTAGGTTTGTCTGTCTCTTTTTACTTTTGTTTAGGCCGTAGCCTTGGGCCTCCTGCCCTTGGGCCTTCTGCCCTAGAGGGTGTAACAAAGCCGTCAATACGGTGTTACCTGGGACTGATTTAATTTCAGTCCCACCCCTATTCTGTCGATCACTGCTCCGCCCGCACAGTAGTTCACTTCCCCTGATCACCTGGGGTTGGGGCACTTGCGGGGAATAGGGACCCAGGGCCGTGATGCACTGGTGACCCTCTTGACTGGGGTCACTAATCCCACCGTTGTTTCCTCCTGGGGTGGTGGTGCGGTGGCGGCCCGGTGGTGGTGTGGGGGGTGGTGAGGTGGGAGGTCCGGCGGCGGGCACGGCGGGCATTTTGAATCTGTTAGTAACTTTCCTTTGCATTTTTGCATCATCCGCAAACACATTTAGATAGCTTCCATTTCCAATGTTATCATGTTATTTATACTGTATATACTCAAAAAAAAAAAAAAAAAAAAAAAATATGGTGCCAGCACTGAGTCCTGTGGAACTCCGCTAGTCACTGCCCTTGGGCCTCCTGCCCTAGAGGGTGTAACAAAGCCGTCAATACGGTGTTACCCCTATTCCGGCCGCAATGTAATCTACTTTCCCTGATCACCTGGGGTTGGGACAATTGCGGGGAACAAGGGCCCAGGACCGTAATGTCCTGATGACCCTCTTGAACGGGGTCACTAACCTCACCGGTGTGTCCTCCTGGGGTGGTGGTGCGGTGGCGGCCCGGTGGTGGTGTGGGGGGTGGTGAGGTGGGAGGTCCGGCGGCGGGCACGGCGGGCATTTTACACCTCTTTGCATGAATCTGTTAGTAACTTTCCTTTGCATTTTTGCATCATCCGCAAACACATTTAGATAGCTTCCATTTCCAATGTTACCGTGTCATTTATACTGTATATACTAAAAAAAAAAAAAAAAAAAAAATGGTGCCAGCACTGAGTCCTGTGGAACTCCGCTACTCACTTCCCTCAGTGACTAGTAATTTCCCCTGTTATGCTGAGTGTTTTTAGGCCGACTCCTCGTACTAAAGACACTAGCTACTGAGCGGGGTCCTTTTTCCGGACCGGAAGTAATGCACTAACAAGGGAACAGGACATAAAAACTAGACAGTCCACCTTTAACACATCTATTACCTTAATTACAACACCTTAACAATATCACATAGGATGGTATTATAAACAGAGGATACAGATATACAGAGTTACGTTAGTGTAATATGGGATATTCACACACTCCTTAATTATGCTTTATACTAGGTTAAGAGTCCGTAAGTGGATGGGATTCACTTGTATCAAAGTCCAAAAGGTCTTAGCATGTCGGGGCAATAGAGATGTCTGGGCTTGATGAGCCGAGGAGGGATTATTACTATAAATTAACAAGGGAGGTAGAGCACTAGAGTTCACTGTTTAGGCTCGGCGCGGCAACTCTCGCCCGCGCGTACACTGACAAGGGGGGAGACTACTCTGGATTGGACTTTGGGATAGCACTGCCCGGATGAACCCGGAACTTATAGTCTTTGTTTAGGGAAGGTATTTACGGACACTTTTTGGTGTAATCCCACTGGTTCACTCTGTCACTGGATCATTACAGGAAAGGGAAAGTCACTATTCCTGCCCGAGTTTCTGGGGCGACATCACTTTGTCACCGTAAGGTGTAGGTCCTCACTCTGGTCACGGTGCAGGGAGACCCTCTTGCCTGGGGTCTCGACCTGTTGTAGGCCCTCCTCTGGTCACGGTGCAGGGAGACCCTCTTGCCTGGGGTCTCGACCTGTTGTAGGCCCTCCTCTGGTCACGGTGCAGGGAGACCCTCTTGCCTGGGGTCTCGACCTGTTGTAGGCCCTCCTCTGGTCACGGTGCAGGGAGACCCTCTTGCCTGGGGTCTCGACCTGTTGTAGGTCTGCCTCTGGTCACGGTGCAGGGAGACCCTCTTGCCTGGGGTCTCGACCTGTTGTAGGCCCTCCTCTGGTCACTATGAAGGGAGGCCTGTCGGTGTTGGCCCTAGGGACTGGGGCCAAACAGGTGTAGCAGACGGGCCTGACGTCGTAGGGTCTGCGGCAGGGGGAGGTCGGCGTTGACGGGTTGCCGGGCTCGCCTAGGGGTCCGAGGACTGCGGAAGTCTACCGGGGGACGCGCCGTCAGGTGTGGGCTGCGGCCTCGTCTCCCGCTGGTACCTGGGGAAGACAAGAATTTCCCGGGGGTAGGAGGTAGGTCCCGACTGGGACCAGGCCTCTGTTCAGGTGACACTTTAGGGGTAACTCCCCCGGGTGGTGTCCGGCTACTCCTGCAGGAGTTAGCTGGCTCTAGAGGACACACGGAGGCCGTGGTCTCTCTTACACTTATGGAGGGTAGCACAGAGGCCACTCTCCCTCTTGTCTTTGTAATGGCCGTGGCACCAGGTTGATCGGTCCTGGGACCCACTTGTGGCGGTGTGTGAGGGTCTCTTACCCTTAGAGTGGCTAGGGGCGTGAGCCCCGTACAATCCACTATTGGGCCTCCTGCCCTATTTGTTATAGAGGGCTCTCTTCCCTCGTCAAAGGACCTCCTGTCCTGATTGTGACAGTGGGTATTACGCCCTCGTGGCTCACTGTGGCAGAGGATACAAGCCCCTCGTGGCTCACCTGGTTTACTGCGGCAGAGGAAGGGACTTCCTCGTGGCTCGCGGTGGCAGTAGGTGTAAACACCCCGTGGCTCACCTAGGGACCTCCTGTCCCGTTGGGGTGAAGTTGTGGTCGTCACCACAAGACTACGAGGGACTGACGTATCAGTCCCACCCCACTGCTGTCGAGGGTTAACCCGCCGTATAACTTGTTGCGGGTCTGGGCTCACCTGGTGTTAAGGTAGTTGCTGGGAGAAGGGGCCCAGGTCAGAGGTGGTCGGATGACCCTCTTGTCCCGGGTCACTAACCTGACCGTTATCTCCTCCTCGGGTGGTGGGGTGGTGGTGGCCCGGTGGTGGTGTGGGGGGTGGCGGGGCGGAAGGTCCGGTCGCGGGCATTTTATCCCCTTTATACTGTTCTCATTTCCCTTTTTCTGATAAAATCCTGCATCCAACAGTAGGCTACAGATTGCCTTGGATACCTCCTTGATGGTACCGTTTCCATAAGTCTTTGGTGCGGTACTCTGTCAAATGCTTTCTTGAAATCTAAGTAGATACTGTCCACCCACACTTTTCTGTAATGTTTCTGTAATTCTATCATAGTAGCTTATTAAATTAGTGGCACATGATATTCCCTTTCTTAAACAGAACTGCCTTATTTCTGCTATAACACTGTGTTCTTCTACATGGTTTACCCAAACTTTTCTTATCAGCTTTCCTAGTATCTTACAACACTGGTCAATGATACTGGTTGGTAGTTGAGTGGATTGTCTATTCCCCTTCTTGAATACGGGAACAATGTTTGCATTCTTCCAAATATCAGGTAGTTTACCTTAAGGAGTCCTTGAATACTAAATACAGTGGTCTACTTAACTCTTCTGTACATTCATGCAGCACCCAACCTAAAATTTCGTTAGGACCATTTGCTTTTCCCTGTCTAATTTGCTTAACTCTTCTTGTACTTCTTTTTCTGATACTTGTATATCTGGTAATACGTATGGGCACGCATGTTCCATTTCATCTCTTTCAAAATTATTTTCTTTTGTAAAAACTGATTGGAAGTTTTTACTTTGTGCTTAACAGGTATCTTTCTCTTGTGTGTAGATGATCCCCTCATCCGAGAGAGAGAGAGAGAGAGAGAGAGGGTAATTATTTTAGGCTCGTAATGCACATTGTAATTTTTCACGCTTAAATGCATCACAATTGCTTATTGCTGTGTCTATATTTTTGCTATGCCAAAAAAAAAAATCTGTTTTTACAATCAGCTTGTATTTTGAGAGTCCCTGCTGGGGAGTTAGCACGTGGATTTCATATGTACTGTAAACAAACCATCAGCTGCTTGGTGGCTGGAGGTGTAAGAAAGCTTCGTTATCAATTTTTCACATATTTCCGTTTAGATACAGTGATCTGTTTAGTATTTTCGAAAAGACTGCGAATGTGAAGTATTTTTATCAACTTTGATTATCATGTTAGTTTGATTTGACCCCAGTGAAGTTCACAAAAGTATCCGATTCACCTTGATCGGTGGGGAACTGGGGTAGCCAATAAAAAATATTACGTCTGTATCACCGTGGTATCGATTAGAGGTTCACAGTTAACCCTATGGTTACTATGAACAGGAGGAAATTACTGAAGGTATATTGTAACCTGTTCAGTGCTTTATTGTTACTAGCAGATGACGTATTTGGTTTATGACACTTATCCTGGACATTTTGAACTGAATGCATTTAGAACTATCAGGACAAAGTGTAGGAGAGCTCCCATTAACAAATATTGATTATTTAGTAATGAGCACCATATGTTTAGTAGGTACGTAATTCATGTATGACATCCTGACTAGTGGATTGAGCTACCATATAATAGGCAGTGAAGTTAGGATATTTATGGTACCATTGACATCCTTTGGGGTTCAGCAGTTTGATTTGGCCACAAAACCCATGTGCCTCCATTAGGATTAGATAAAGTTAATTTTGACAAAATGACTGGTGACAGATTGACTTTGGGATCGAATAGAGCAGAAACCTGACTAAGACAGGCAGCTATATGTTGCCATATGTATGTAAAATTTCAAAGTTACTCATTTCTTCATTCTTTTACACTGATTGTGACCTCAGAGATAATGACTGAATAGTTACGCTGCCTGAGTTTGAGCAGCACGGAGAGCTGCCATTAGGTGACCAAGGCCAACATGCAAGCATGTTGGAGCCGTCAAAAATGAAATGATCCTTTTTATTATTAGGCTATAGTTTATTGATAAATAAGGACACTTGTAGGTGGTGGTGACCATCATCCACTCACTTGATGTAGTGCTGCCTACTTCTTCCTTAGCCTTTATCATTCTTTTTCTGTGCCTGCCCTCCTTTCTTCCTTTTTCTCCCATTTTTCCTGTCACATCTTATTGCTTTTCTTTCCTTTACAGGTGGCTTTACATTGAGTGACAAGCCAGATGGTTTCCTGTAAGACAAGAAACCATTTACAACACTGGGTGGTAACCATATAACCAAACCATACGTGCTCCCTACGTGTCAACAAGTGGGTTGGTGGAGGGTTAGTGCCCCTCCCCGTAAAACAAATAACTCAAAGTCAAATGGCCACCCCTTACGGGATTATGGCGTCTGGCAATAGATAGACAGATAGTAAATTACAGTATATCAATGAAAGCTCTCCTGGATTTTCACCCAATATATATTAACCCCTTATCGGCGGGCAACCTGTCAAAGATACAACCACACGGATGTTACGTAACATCGCCCGCCTGTTAGGGGTTAACTGGCATAATATGGTACTAATGTGATTATTTTAGGTAAAGTTTTAGTGTAAGGGCATCACCAGAAAGATCTTATCAACCATTGCTATTTTTTTTTTTTTTACAGATTTTTTTCCCCAAGTATTTAAGTTTTTTGCCATTGCAACAATATTTTTTTGTTTGTGAGAAATTGATTAATTAACCTATGCTCACATCTACTCGCTCCTTCCTCTTGTCCACCACAGGAACAGTAGAGCATCATTCCATTAGAGATAGTGATATATATATATATATATATATATATATATTGTATGCAATTTTTTTTTTTTTTCCAGGATTATTGATATGAAAGAAACAATGGCATCCGTTAAACCCAAAACTCCAAATAAGCCCACTGACGAAAAAGAACCAGCTAAATGCCAGGAGTCTAGTCCACAGAAGAGGAAAACACCAGATGATGAAGCAATGGATGTGTCTCAGGTAGGATTTTTTTTTTCCCCCAGTAGTTACATTACTGAGTATATTAGGAAAAGCTATATGGAGTAGTTCTTATGTAGTTATTAACACTTTCAGCCTGAGGAAATAAAAGGAAAATGTTCCCACGAGCTAGACCTTATTAGATTATAGTGCCGTGCTAGGTGACAGGAAGGCACTACCCCTCCTGGCATGGCAGCTACTGGGCATGACTCAAACTCACGAACCCCCCGCTCCAAAGTCTGACGCTCGACCATTGAGCCACCTTGTCCCCTTCAGCTCAAGGAAGCAATCTCATTTTAATCTTACAGTCACCAGACAAAGGTACTTACTATTGGGCATCTAAGTGAATGGTTCATGATCGGTGTGGGCTTGTGACAAGGTTGTGTGATGTCCCCATGGTTGTTCAATATATATATGTGGATGAGGTGATGAGAGAAGTAAAAACACGAGTAATGGAGAGAGGGATGGCATTGCTAATGAATGGTGATGGATGGAATATGTATCTCAAATTTGTTGTATGCTGATGATGCAGTACTGCTTGCAAGTACCGGACAAGAACTTGGTAGGCTTGTGCAGAGTTTTGCTGATGTCTGTGAGTGTCATGCCTTGAGAGTAAAAGTACAAAAGAGTAAAGTGATGATTACTGAGAGAGAAGGTGACTCCCAGTGTGATGTTATAGTGAATGGAGAGAGACTGGAATTGATGAGAGAGTTCAAATACCTGGGTACAATGATAGAAAAGAGAGGAAAATGTGCAAAGGAAGTTGAAAGCAGAGTGACTCAAGGAAGAAAAGTAGCTGGTGCAATGAAGGCCTTGATAAGAAACAGATGCTTGAGTGTTGCAGCTGCATGAGGCTTACATGAGGGAGTGTTAGTGACAGCTTTAACATGGATGTGAGACTATGGTGTGGCATGAAAATGAAGTCAAGAGTAGGAGCAGTGGAGATGGGACTGCTGAGGAATGTATGTGGAGCACAGAGGGTGGATAGGATACGAATTAATGTGATTCGTGAAAGGTGTGGAGTGGGGAAGTCTGTGGACACCAGAATCAAAGAGTGAACTAAGATGGTATGGTCATGTGGAGAGAATGGATAACAATAGAATGGTGAAAGGGTATATCTGAGCAAATCTGAAGGAAGGAGGAGGCAAGGTAGGCCAGTAGAAGGTAGAGAGATATGGTGGATGAATGTGTGAGGAAGAGAGGTTTGGAAGTCAGTGAGGCTAGGGAACTGACAAGAGATGGAGTTGGCTGGATGAATGTTGTGAGGAGAAGTGCATGATCAGGGATTTCGGCACCCCTTTTTAACGTGGCAGCATCCGGATTGACTCAATCAGATATGTTTATGTGAAGCTACAGAACGTGGTGAATGTTTTTGGTGTATCCGATAGAGCCCGGATTCCGGGGGCTTGAATGATGAGTGAATGGAAGCGTGGCCCATTGGATTGGGCAAATTTAGGCTGTCTGGACATTGCTACTCCTCACCCTGCCCTTGGGTGGGAAAGGAGGTCCAGATGATGATGATTGTTGTTATTATGCTATTATCATTATTGAGGCGTCTGGCAATAGATAGATAGATAGATCATTATTATTACTGTTATTATTATTATTATTATTGTTATTATTACAGTATTGTTATGTGCTCATTATATCCCACCAGGATGGCAAGGCAGAGCGTCCATCATTTCCTCCAGCAAAGAAGGACAAATTTGTTATGACAGAGATGAGGAAAATTCCAGTCCCAAATAACAGGTACAATATCCTATTTGTATAATCTCATGAATCCATTGGTGTATTATATTGATTTATTCTTTGCTACCAACAGCTGATTTTATTTATTTTAGGAAGGGCTTAGAGCCATGAATGGGCAAAGGAAGGCTATATCTAATCACTCCCATGCAGAAATTCTCCCTGAACCTGAGTAAATCTGTCCCAGGATAGCATGATTAGAATTAAAACATCATTGTAGTCAAGGAGTTAAAGCATTAATGTGATACAGTGTATTGGGATTATGTTTTGATTTAAAAAAGAAAAAAAAAGTGCTGATGTTTAGGCCTGTGAGATGGAGTCTGGATTTTTGGGACTAGAGTGATGAGTAAATGAGTGTTTATCCCATTTCACTGGACATGCCGTTGCATACTTTTCCTTCTTTTCATGTTTGCTCTTTTCCCTGCTTTTTGGACCCTACTTCACCTCACCCTTGGCTGAAAAAAAAAAGGGGGGGATATATAATGATTTTATATTCTACAGATATACCCCTCTTAAAGACAACTGGGAGAAGATCTACACACCAATTGTTGAACACCTCAAACTGCAGATTCGCTTCAACCTGAAGAGCAGGAATGTTGAAATTAGGGTAAGTGCAACCCAAGAACAGAGATATACTGTATTCATGTGTTTTAATTATATTGGCTTAAATTTGTGGGTCAGTTCACTGGGCATGCTGTTGATGGTTCTCACTTTTATTGTCTCTTTCCTGTTGTTTCTAGTTCTGTTTTTAGGTGGGAGTAAGATTCAGAATAATGATGTTTGAGCTTTGTCTTTGTATCTGGATCCTATGGTACCTCATCTTGCCTCTAAGTGGAAATTCGGGATAGGATGATGGTGATGATGATTGCCTAGCTACAGTCAGCCCTCATTTTAAGTCAGGGATGTGTTTCAGATTGTCACAAATATTTAAATCCAACTGGTACAATTGAATGGAGGAAAATGACAAATCAGCTATATAGGCAGCAATGGAGGTGGTCAGCTATTTTTATTACCAGTAATTTACAAGCCTTTGTAATGAGTCATCCCAAATTTCTTTTTTCCCAACAGCTGCTGGAAGCTGTTGTGAAGTAGTTAGCCAGTTTTGGTTCTTGGTTTAGTTTCCATCCCTCAGAAATCATCAGCAGTATCACAGCCAACCCCTTGCACCTCAAAATTGCTGATATGGAATTGATTTTTATCATCTTTTATATCCTCTTTAGTTAAATCTTATTTCTTTCATGTCAGACTGGACCAGAAACAGAAGATCCAAACAGCATCCAGAAGGCAGCGGACTTCATTACTGGATTTGTGTGTGGCTTTGATGTGGATGATGCACTGGCTCTCATCCGTCTTGATGACCTCTACATAGAAACTTTTGATATTAAAGATGGTATGTTGGTAAACTTGTGTTTCTGCCAAGTGCTTTATATACTGGAAGATTTATACCCACATACTATAACTTTATCATCACAAAAATTTTATTCTAACTCCATCCTTCCACTTCCTTAGCCTCCTTCTTCTTTGCACTCAATCTGCTTTTGATGAGTACCTCTGTTTGGGATGGAAGGAGTATTTCCTCTTACTTTCTGATTATGTAGGGATGCTTTCCCCTAGAAAATGTGCATATCATCACATTAAGACATCCCCTTTTCAGTGCACATACAGTGTACAGGTGGTCCCCTACTTACGATGGGGTTACATTCCGATAAACCCATGATAAGTGGAATATATTGTTGGATGATGAGGAAATGAAAAATGTGAGTGCATTTAAATGTTTGGGTAGTGTGATGAGTAGGCTGGGGATGGAAGTTTGGAGGGTGAAGTGCTTGAAAGGGTACAACAAGGAAGAAAGGTTGCTGGTTCTTTGAAAGCAGTGATAAGAAATAGGGAAGTGAGCATGGACGTAAAAGAGTCGCTGATAGTATTGTGATACCAACTCTAACCTATGGAAGTGAAACTTGGACCTTGTGGGAAGGACAAGTCAAGAGTGAGAGCAGTGGAAATGAGTTACCGGTATTTGAGATAAGCATGTCGAGTTACATGGAGAGACAGACAGACAAACGAGGAAGTGAAGGAGAGTTGTGGTGTGGATGTGATTTGATAGAAAGCGTTAGGAGAAATACAATGAGGTATTTTGGCCATGTGGAGAGGATGGAGAGTGAGAGATTATTGGTTAACAAGGAGAGTGTATGTGAGTGAGGTTGGGGGAGGGGGAGGCTGAGGATGAGATGGAGGGATGGAGTGGAGAGGTATATGAGAAAGGGAAGTGTGAGCTAGGAGCGGGGCAGTGAAACAGCAGGGGACAGGGCAACATGGAGGCGATTTGTTTGGCCACCCCTTATGAGATTAAGGCATCTGGCGATAGACATACAAAAGTGCATTTAATACACCTAACCAACTGAATATTATAGCCTTGCCAAGCCTACATTAAACAAGCCTAGAACACTTACATTAGCCTACACTTGGGTTAAATCATTAACAAAGCCTGTTTTATGATCAAGTGTTGAATATCTCATGTAAGTTACTGAATACTGTACTGAAATCATTGATTGCGAAAGTTGCAAGTTCATGTGCGATGGCCATTACAGGTTTGCTGTCTTCATGGTGAGCAATTATCTCGGTCTCATCTCAAGAGTAATTGTCTTCCCTGTCTTCTCACCAATAGCAGGAGAGACAGATCAGCTTATTGTAGACATGATGGATGCACAAAAACCAACATAGGTACAGTGGGAGGTATCCAAAAAAATGCTGGCAGCACAGAACACTATAGAATATCGGTTGTTCACACTAGAGAGCGCGGGGTAGACTGGGAGATGCTTGCTGCCATTGCCCTGTGTCACGAGGGAATATCGTACCACATATCGCTGGCTCGGGAAAAGTCGAAGTACAATTTCTACTGAATGTGTATTGCTATTGCAGCATCATAATGTCAAAAAATCATAAGTCGACCAATCGTAACCAGGGAACTGCCTGTGTATAACTAATGTATCTGATGCCTTCATGTTGTGATGCCAGTATGACTGGGCAGTGGAGCTGCCCAGTTACACAAATGTCCCTCAGTTCCTTCCAGAACCTCTGAGCGGGGTATGGTGAACCATGAAGGGGCAGCTTCAGCCTACAGTCCATTGGGCTTTTGTCCAGATGAGGTTGCAGCTGCAAGTACATACCTTGTAGTTTCCTTATAAATGAACATTTTTTAACTGTAATACATTGTATAGCCGTGTTAATTTGTTGCTGTTCACCCGCAGTTAAGCAGTCCCTCCAAGGCGACCATCTCTCTCGTGCAATAGGACGGGTAGCCGGCAAGAATGGCAAGACACGATACACCATTGAAAATGCCACCCGCACCAGAATTATCCTGGCTGACTCTAGAGTTCATATCCTTGGCTCTTACCAAAATATTCAGATTGCAAGAAGAGCCATTTGTAATTTGGTACTAGGTGAGTATCAGGTTTGTTTAGATTTTATTCCACATAGTCTGTCGAATGGAGTATAGAACTTACTTTGAGATGCCATATTGATATATTTCCTGTTGACTCCTCCAGTATAATGATGTTTTTTTATTATTTTCCTGCTGTCATTTGATTATTTTAGTTATCCTAAGAAATTTTTTTTGGAATGATGGGTGTAATTGAACTAATTTCAAGCCTTCATTACAAGAGGTCTTCCTTGAACACCATAAAATCATCCATGAGTGGCAAGAATAATATGAAAATGAGGCATTATCATACTGACTGGGTTTAGTCTTGATAATTGTATACATTGTCATAACTGAATTAGTTTTTGAGTACCAGTAATTATTGACCATGTTTGTCTTTTATTTTTCAGGAAGCCCTCCATCAAAAGTTTATGGTAACCTCAAGGCATTTGCAGAGAAAGTTAGAGATAGATTCTGATTTTAATGGACTGTTACTTGTTACATAAACAGTAAATACTGGTATAGTTACATGTGTTTTCTTACATCATACAATTTAGTCTTACTGCACATCAGTGAAAGATGAGATCTAATTATGCTCTGTGCTTTAATTGTTTTTATAATTTGAAACTGTCTGGTAGCTGTGTAGTGCACTGTATATTAGCATGATTGCAAGGGAGAGTTTCAAAGGACTAGAATGAATATGTGCTTGTTTCAGTGCACTGTATGAAGAAAAATAAGGGGAGACAGGGGAGGAATCATGAGATATGTGTTTTTTGAGCACAGTAGGAAAACTGCTGACCAAGAGTGAAAGCAGCTGTAGAAGGTATATGAAGAACAGGTTCATTTCAGGGAGAGCAGAGGATATGTTAATCAGGTATTTGCATTAATATAGAGAGAGCAGTCTTTGGTGTAGAAGTCAAGAGTGAAAGCTGTTGAAACAAATTATGTGAGTAATGGAGAAGGAGATGGACAAAGGACATATTTCGATAAGGGGTAATGAAAAAGTGATGGAGGAGGAGATGGACAGAGGATGTACTTTGATGGCATTAATGAAAAGAAACACTTAAAGCTGGTTCAGCCATATGGAGAGTTAAAAGACTAAGAGTATAGACTATGATAGAGGTGTATGGAGGAGAGGTAGCCCAACAAGATGTAGAGACACTGGGTAAGGTAGGAAAGTGAGAGTATTTATTGTGGGATCAGCTACAGAATTGAGGCATGAGAGAAACAAATCTGACATACATATAAGTTCCTCTTTATAAGTCATGTTTTTTGATGTTCTGTATTGGTATGAAGTCTATTTCTGGGGAAAAGGGGAGGGGGGGCTTGTTAAGTTCCACTGCTACGCTGATTTTCCAGTTTCCCACAACTTACAGTGTAGTCCCAATTGTTTGAAGATGTGATGTTGTAGAGCAAACCCCATCTTATAACGAAGACTGCCTTTACAAATGTACAGTTGGGAACAAAAATTTGCCAACACTCCCTTGCCAGCATTGTGTCATGCCTTTCATAGTTCTCATTCCTTCCCAAATGACAGTCAGTTTTTTCTTTCCCATTCATTCACTTCTGTTGTGTACTTCATATCATATAAAAACAGTTATGTAACACTTTCCATTGCCTCAGCTGGTAGACGTGTCTGTGAACTTTTGGTCATGGCTGTACTTACCCTTTGGATTTTTTGGTTTCTCTTTCCAACCTGAGGGAATATAGGATTCCTATTCCTCATCTTAAAACTTAAGAGCTACAAGGCATTCATTGCATGACATGTTGGAGGTTATGTTCATCCATTTTCGATATATGCTTCTGGCATATTTTATCAGAATGGCAATATTCATCTTGTTGATAAATGCAAGTATTATAATGCTTTTATTAAATATTTAAATTTGTTTTATTGTAGATACATTTGTAGCTAATATAAATATATTTACAAGTTTCTGATGTTATTTTTATAGATATATCCTGTTTATGTACGACAGAAGGTAAAGCTTAAGAATTTACATGCACAGCTAACACTTTTTTATTATTGTGATACGCACAATATGAAAAATGTCACTGTTGGTACTGTATACAGTACAAGTACAGTATGATGATTCTAATACTGTATCATAACAAGACATGGTATTTCCCATCCCAGTGTTTCTCATATTTGAATGCAGTTCTCATTACAATATTATTTATCTGGAGTGTTAACTAGTAAAAACAAGTGATAGCTAAACAGCTATGGTTTTTAAAAATCAATATTTTTTTGTTATGAAGACTGGTCCACAGCAGTTTGTTCTCCACATCCAAATCGAAGATAGTCGATAATTTCAATACTTTCTTCCTCTAATACTTGCCCAACTGTTTTTGTCTGGTCACTAAGGAACTCTTGGTGAACAAGCAGTGTCTCTTCCTCTGGGTTATCAGCTTTGGGATCAGTTGGTGCTCCTATTGCTTGAGGGTTCATACCTGAAATGTGGAATATTACAGTTAAACTAACAGGAGATGGCATTTAGAAAATGGGGAAAGGAGATGGAAACAGGAGAGAGTTGTAAAAAGAGGGGTTATAAATAGAGGTGGGGGGGGTGAATTTGCATGAAAACAGACAAACAGCAGTATGTTTGTGTTCTGTTAGTCTATCTATCTATCTATCTATTGGCCACCCCAAACGGGATTGAGGCGTCTGGCAATAGACAGACTAACAACACAAACATACTGCTGTTTTTGTCTGTTTTCATGCAAATTCCCCCCCCCCACCTCTATTTATAACCCCTCTTTTTACAACTCTCTCCTGTTTCCATCTCCTTTCCCCATTTTCTAAATGCCATATCCTCGAACCCACAGAAAATCTTACAAGGAAAATCTGAGGGTGCTGTAGGAAATTGACAACAGTGTATGGTGTGAAACAAGGAATTGCACATTCATGAGAGACAGAGGTGTGACATGGGGGGGGGGGGAAGTATAATAAAGCAGTACAAAAGGACAAAGTAGTCTACAGTTTTGTTGTCATTTTCAGTCAAAGAGCTTCCATGAAGGAATAAGGCATCAAAACAATGATGATGATGATGATGATGATTTGTGGTCGAGTCCATAGCATGTCCTCATTTCGTGAAGAATACTTACTGAAAGGCTTATAGGCTATGCCTCTGAAGAATCTGCATGAAAGCATGTGGTTGATATCCAACCTAAGTCACATCAGGTTACAAAAGTGATGCATATCAACTACTGTATAACATATAAGCGAATATGATGCTATTCATTATGAAGTAAGCCATAATGTTATGGTAAAAGGTGCTTACCTATAACATGAACACAGAGCTGCTTGAGAACTTCTGTGATGTCATTTGGGGCCTTTACAGCAAGGATAACTCCATATTTCCCAGTGAGTATTTCCTGCTCGATGGTGCTTGGGTGACAGTATCCAACCAGGGTGGTATCAGGGCCAGCAGTGACCCGGGCAGCACGAGGTAGGCTCATATTTTCACCAATACCTCCAATGGCTAGAGCTAGTTTATCAGCCAAGGTCTTGCCATCACTGGCTGTTACTGCCCTGACTTGTTCCTCACTTAACACCTCCTGGGGATATACAGTAAAGAATAAGAAATAAGTACTGCAGAATGAATATTTAAACTGTAATTAGTTAGCCCAAGATTATTACTTAGTGAAAATCAAGCACTGTACTAGAAAAGTGTAGCTGTACCTACAGCATTAAATCTGTCAATAAATTGATATATTTATATATACGCCTATGGGGCAACACTGGATTAGATGAAGAATGAATGAATGAAATTTATTCTGTGTATGTGTGTGTGTGTGTGTGTATATATATATATATATATATATATATATATATAGGCCTATATACAGTACTGTATATATATATATATATATATATATATATATATACATATATACTGTATATCAACTACAAGTTTTACTGGTACCACTTGTGCCAGAAGAGCTCAGTGGTAGCGCTTGCAGTTCATGACGGTAGGGTTGGCCGTTCGAGCCTGTACCAAGGCAGCTTATTTCTGGTAAGAGATACAGCAGGCTCTCTATGGATCTCTCCTTGTCCTGTCGGGAGATTCAGTGGTACCACATACATATCGTAACAGTGGGTCAATCAGTATGCTTCAGGAGAGACAATACCAGCAACTATACTTCCTATTACTGTACAACTTGTAGCCTTGAACCTGGACAGGCATTTATTGTATCTCATTAATATTCTATTGTGTGAAAATTACTGGTGATATATACTGTAGATTTTCTGCATTTCTTTTGGAAAACTTCTGGTTGTATAAAATAAATACCAAACCACTGTTGTAAATGTTATTAAAGGCTGCTTCTTGACATGTAGTTCACTTACAAACATGTTCAGAAAATGACGGCTATGAGGTTTGTTGTTGTTCTCACCAAACCATTGTTGTAAGCAGTATAAAAGTTTGCTTCATGGCATGTATTTCCCTCACAAAGCATGTTCAGAAAATAATGGCTATGAAGTTTTTAGTTGTTCTCTCTCAATATATACTTGGACTGCAAAATGCAGCCAGTTAGCTTCATCCTGAGGACTTTTTACTTTGGAGAGCTCATGTTACACACCCATATTTACAATGTCAGGGATGTACAATTTATGGCAGTAAGACATGGAGTGGAGAGGTATATGAGTCAGGGAGGTGTGAGCTGGGGAGAAGGCAGAGAAATGATGAGGAACAGGGTGGCATGGAGGCAATTTGTTTGTGGCCACTCCTTATGGGATTACAGTGTCTGGCAAAAGAAAGATAGATGAAGACAATTACTCAGGTACAACTGGGAGAAAATTTAATTACACAGCCAGGTACAAGCAATCTTGATGTATCATTCATCAAGCTGGTCATGGAATTGAAAATTTGGATATTTATGCAATGCAGGAGAAGGTTAAGTACCTAGCATTAATAAGAGTACAATGATTCACCTTAACTAATCCAGTATCCTGAGTCAGAGTGTGACAACTCCAGCAGTCTCTGGCCACCTGAGCTACCAGGGCTTGGAACTTCTCATTACGGGCCACAAAGTCAGTTTCACAATTGACTTCCACCATGGATGCTGTTCGACCCTCTATGTGGATGCCAATCAAACCCTGTGAGGTCTTTCGACCAGACAACTTAGTAGCTTTCTCCCATCCTTGTGCCTGGGCCTCTGCTTGTAGCCAAGCCTCTGCCTGGAAACATTCAACTGATGTCAGTTGGAAAGAATGGATGTAA
The DNA here is from genome assembly GCF_032717465.1 of Coenobita brevimanus. NCBI lineage: Eukaryota > Metazoa > Arthropoda > Malacostraca > Decapoda > Coenobitidae > Coenobita > Coenobita brevimanus. The sequence goes on from NC_137005.1 coordinate 8,887,485, forward strand.
ATAAGTGTGGTGCAGGTGCCTGTACATAAGAGCAAGTTTGAAGATGAAAGAAAATCTGGTTGGCCAAGATGGATGGATATGGTGAGTGTGTGTGAAAGCCAAAGTGGCACATAGGCAATATACCCCAGCCACCCCTCACACGTAAATAATGGGCCACATTCAGTTAAAGCTCTTTTACCCACTACACCACCAAACATACTGTACATTTGGTTACAGGGTTACCATCCAGTAGAGTAAATAATTTTCTGGGCTACCTGACACCACTTGGTAGTACCCTGAGGGCTGTATTGCATAAAGTGGGTGGATAGTGGGCAATCCCCCATACCACTGGTGAAATATATTTAATATTAACTGCTGCCATCAAAATTTAAGTATCCTGATAATCATTCAAAAAATACCCAAGTTGAAACTTTAAAACAATTACTGAATATTGATGTACATTACCTTACTAAAATCATTATTGTGCATTTCTAGAGCTTTCTTGCAGTTTGATATGGAAAAGCCAGTTTTCTTGCGAAGTTTGGCCAGCAGCCCTTTATCAGTCGCATACACGGTGCGGGCAGTGTGTAGGAGGCGGCTGCCAGTCATCTTGATCTGCATTAAACACTTACATTAATGTCTAGCATACAGATGCAATCAATAACTGATCCACATCCACACATGCTACTGGATGACAGTACAGCAAATGAGAACATATGAGTGCTATATGTTCCTCTCTGATGATACAGTATAGGTAAGTCAATCACCAGCCTATTACAGATACCAACGTACTCGGACATTTGTTTACATTACAGCCACTGCACATGCAGCATTTCCTATCATTTAAAAATATTACATAACAAACAAACAAAGTGTCACATCACAGCAAAACACAGCAGCACACTATACTGTATTTTATTAATTTATTTTTCAACCTCACCACCCAGCAAGAGGCTTGAACACTGGGAAAGTGACTGTGAGCTGGAAGAAACTATGTGAGATGGCCAGGGAAACCAAGGAGAGAATCTGGCTATCACAGTCCATATGATTTAAGGAGAAGGCTACCGTACTTCCCTGGCAGCATTTAACATTACATTATATGACTTCCCCCCCAAAGAAAAAAAAAAAAATCCTATTACATCTTTAAAGAGTTCGAAGGGGTGTAGAGCTCATCTTTCACCTCCTACTTGAGCACTGCCATTTCAATAAATCCACTTCTTCTCTACAGTATCCCTCCACTTTTAGCAACTGATATCAGTCTCAGCTAACTTTCCTAATAGACATTAATTGGCTTTCAAGATTTAAGTGGAATGATACAATGGTTCAGACTAGACAATACCAATGTTAGGATCAGAAAATGTTGCTTTCATGGTTAGGTTAGACTGCATTAAGCTTGAATTGCATACTGGCAATACTTTATCCATATTTTAATTAGCCTATATATAATTATTATTGTTATAAAACTGACAAGGTTCAATAATGAAATACATTACAATTTTCAATACATTACTATGAAAATAATGTTTCATTCATTCATTCATTGCCAGACGCGATGTATCCCACACGGGGTGGCCAAAGGCTTAGAGTTATTTGCTTTACAGGGAGGGGCACTAATCCTCCACCAACCCCACTTGACACGTAGGGATGCCAACAGCATCTGGTGTTCCCAGGCGGTCACCCATCCAAGTACTAACCAGACCCAAAATAATGTTATGACATATAAATACATAAAAGTATATTTTGCATTCCTGGATAAGGCAGTACAGGAGAGAGATTTTCCTCTACTTTCACCTCTTTGTAAGGCATGGCCTTCTCTGTCAAAGTCCAAGTCTGAATAATTATGTAATGAACCTTCAAAGCACACTTCAAAATGTTAATCAATTCTCCACCACATTCTGTTGGTCAATGAAAACCAGAGAATCATGATACTTATACGGTATTTTGAAACGCCTATATTCCTATATTTAAATAAACAAATAAATGCATAAGTCTGGTAATCACACTGACTTGGGCTTCAGATTATGGACCATTACAACTAAATAACACTTCAAAATACAGTACTGTACTAATAAACAGTTAAAGAAACTATGGACTGGATCTACCTAGTTGTATAATTTTCCCACCAGTAATTAGTCACTGTATTGCTATATCTATCTATTCAAGCATTCTTTAAATTGAATTCGGAAAACTATGCATTTATTTATTCATACACATAATTATGGTGGCTGCTGACACTAGTTAATTTCCATACATCAACAAACTGAAACTGTATGATGTAAGCTCTAAGTTGTAAGACCTACCCAGTCCAATTATATGCTTTTATCTAACAGTATAAAATATATAATAATCCGTGACATACTTACCTGAGGAAAACATTTTCTCAAAAGTACCGAAGACATGGTTTGTTTTATCAATCAACAAAATTTACCAACGTGTTTATATACCGATCCGGCTGATGAGTATGTCGGTTCGGGAATCGGTACGTAACCTGTTATTTTGTTATATTTATTATTTAATTCATAGTTTCTAACTTTACACTATATTTCTGCTCTATATAGTGGTAGGTAGTGGCAACCAACATTCACTCACTTGAATCAGTGTTGCCTTCTTCCTTCACACTATCTTTTCCTGCGTCTGCCCCCCTCTTTTCCTGTTTTTCCACCTTCCTGTCACTTTTGATTACTCTTTTTCCCTTCTACTTCAGGTAACTCTTTACTGAGTGACAAGGTTAATGGTTTCCTGTAGCCTAGCTCAGGAAACCATTTACAAAGCTGAGCGGTAACCATATAAAAAAAAAAAAAAAAGGGGGGGTAATGTGAAGACGCAAATGCGGCATCCATTCGGGGACCAATCTTCCACACTCCTCCCCGCGCCTCGCTGTAGTGAGGCGCTGTCTACCACAAGAAAACACCGGTTCATTGCATGGAATGTCCTTGCAGGGGCAGTTGCTTGTGTGCGGTTGATGGGTATTGTCGGCCGGACAGACCGGGGTTACTTCACCAAAACAGTACTACTATATTGTCAGTACTGAACATTCTTCCTTATCTACCAATGTAATGAGAGTAAAATGACTGAGCGCTCTTTTCATGCCGATGCTTGAGAATACATAAAAAGGCACATAATAATTATGTTTTCTTGTAAGTTCTACAAATATTTATCTAGGCTGAGTGCAAAACCTTAAACTTGCATGGATATGGCTTCTGCCAGTGGAGCCAAGAATGGCTAGAATAGTGCATGGTCTTGATGACTTTTTTTTAACTAGGTTGTAGGTCGTTTAGGTCGTAATGGTCTTTGATGGTCATTTTAGGTCGCGAGTCGTTGAGGCTATTACGAATTTAGGCCGTGGGTCGTTTAGGTCGTGATTAGTTTAGTTCGCGGGTCTTTTAGGTCGTGATTACTTGAAGGTGTGGGTCGTTAGGTCGCGGTCGTGTGTTGAGGATAGACTAGCTATCCCGAAACGTTTTCCTTTACGGAGTTCTGAACATGGCCGTCTCTCTTACTAAACGACGTGTTTCTGAGTTCTGACAAGCTTGTGATTATTGTTGGGTGTTAGGTTTGTCCTCGGAAAAGGGTCTGCGTAACAAATTCACAGGAGTTATTTCCCTGACTTTAAGGTAATTAAGAAATCAGGTTGGCGTCATTAATTTGGTGAAGGATAATACACTACTGGCAGTAACTTCTCGTAAAGCTAAAGCATATTTTTTTGCATGTTACTAATAGATTATGCCATTAGAAATAAGGAAACAGTTTTATATACTACCGTGCTATCATAATTACTATTTTAAAAATTGTTCTGAACATTATTAATCTGCCGGTCCACGTCGCCACATCATTACTAACATCCACCATCCATACTGGGTGTAGTAGTGGCCTACATGTTAGGGCAACTTCATTCATGAGTGGTGTAATGCGAGGTGTAGCTAGGATTTAAAAACTGGGGTGCCAAGTCTAAATTATGGGTTGGCCCAGTAAGAACTCACTGGGGGTGGGGGTCCAGGCTTATTACCCCAAGAACTATGGGGGGCCACTGGGTTGGCCAGTGCCACCCCTCTAACCTTGCCATTGATGTGATGGTATAATGGGGGGTTGGGTATTTTATATCATATGAAAGAGTCATGCGAAAAAATAATTGAATTGTTCAATAAAGGCAGTTTGTCAATCCCTGTCGCAGTCTAAGATCAAAATTGTATCCTTTCAGTACAGATCACTTCTAAAGCAGTTTTGTCAGGCAGAAGGTTTATTTAGGCTATACATTTTTCTAAGATGCTGGAAGTAAGTACTCGTTGGTGTCATATACAATACTATTATTCAGGGATTAGAAGTAAAGTAAGTATGAGACAACAAGGAGCACTCAAAGAATCCAACACCTGCACCCACTAACTGGTCTCAGGGCCAAATACTTTATGGTAACCTGTGACTCGGACATTGAACAGACTACTCTCAAAATAAACATTTAATTCTTGCCAAACCATTAACCCTTCCACCATCTTGAGTTCAGATTAAGTCAGAACTGTTTCTTTTGTCAGTGACCTTTGACCTTTCCCTGTGACCTTGACCTTTAATTCATTTTCATTCATTGCCAGATGCCATGTATCCCAAACGGGGTGGCCAAGGGCTTAGAGTTAATTGTTTTACAGGGAGGGGCACTAATCCTCCACCAACCCCACTTGACACATAGGGATGCCAACAGCATCTGGTGTTCCCAGGTGGTCACCCATCCAAGTACTAACCAGACCCAACATTGCTTAAATTGACTTTTCAAAATAAACTCTCTCTGTTCTTGAATGAACCTGAACACTTCCACAAATGTTAGTGTACATTGAATAAAAACTGTTCAAATTAACCTTGACCTTTGACCTAGTGGTTAAGCCACTGTGTGATTCTCAACAAAACCACCAAATTTCTTCACGTCAGATCAAGGCTGCTGTAGCTATTTTCTTCACAGTAATACACAATGAGTTGAACTTTGACATTGCTCTGTGATGAGCTTTCACTAATTGTCATCACAACTGAATGTCTTCGTTCTTGCCTGACCTTTAAGCCTTCCACTAAGCTTGGTTCAGATAAGACCATAACCATTTGACTTTACCTTGCTTTGTGGCTCTGGCTTCTGACCTTTTCTTGTGACCTTGACCTCAGACTGACGGGTCTCAGAATCTACTCCTTGTATTCTTGCCTCATTCTGAACGCTTTTACAAAGTTTGTTCTAAATCAGGTAAAAACTGTTGAAGTTGACTATGTCCTATGACCTTAACCATTGACCTTTTGATCTAAAAACAGCAGGTTTACACCTTGGCTGACCCTCAGCACTTCCACCAAGTTTGGTTAAAATCGGATCAAAACATTGTTATATTCACCCACGGACAGAACTTTGACCTTGCCCTGTGACCTTGACCTTTAACATTGTTCGTAAAACTCAGTCACTTCAGTTTTGCCTTACCCTCAACATTTCCTCAGGTCTGGTTCAGTGTTTGACCTAGCACTGTGACCTTAACCTTTGACCAATTGTTCTAAAACACACACACACACACACACACACACACACACACACACACACACACACACACATACACGCGCGCGCGCACAGTAGGTTGTTATATAGGCAGCCCCCAACCCTTCCATCACATTTGGTTGAAACCGGTTAAAATCTTATTTAGTTAAACACACACACACACCACTAAAAACATAATACCCAATCTCACTTCGCAAGCCCAGGTGTAATAATATGCAGAAGCGCATTATCTTATCCCATCACCCACCTCTGGTAACCAAATCCCTCGTGAGGGGGGAATTCCCCCCTCCCGTCTTTTGGTTGGGAACCTTTGTTTTAATGACTGACTCTCTCTCTTTCTCTCTCTCTCTCTCTCTCTCTCTCTCTCTCTCTCTCTCTGTCAATGCTGCCCAAAACTTTAACATCTGCCCTTATTAAGTACCAGTAACATTTAAAACTCTTCCTCACAAAGCTATGGTGTCTGTCCTCATCTTGAAAACGCTTAGATACCGTACTATTCCTGCCCTGAGACTTGCCCATTCAGTCATTACTGTAATTTAAACTTACTAAATCCAAACGTAGTCCTTGGCCCTTTTTGAATTTCTTAACCCATTAAATCCGAGTGACTTCCTTAATATTTTCTCGTGTTGCCAACAGATGATTATATTTGGTTTCGAGGATATCTAGTGGTGAAAGAGTTAAGGAAGGCTATATCTAAACCCAGCAGTGTGAAAAGTCCATCGTAAGCTGAATAAAACCGTCAGAATATAACTAGAATTCAATAAATACGTTAACTTTTAGCAAGTGGATTAGTGGAAGGTTAGTGTCCCTCCTCGTAGAACAACTATTGTAACTCAAAGACAAACGGTCACCCTAAAATGCGTGACTTACAAAGCAGTGCCCCTGAAATGGAAACAGAAGAATACCATAGTGCTCCCGACAACGGGGCAAGCAAGATACAGCCCAGTATGCCCAGGAACGTGCCGACACCCCCACACGGACCCCACGGGGTAGCCGCCACCAGTCGGAACAACCCCCGGCAACAACGGCATATGTCAGCCCGGGCCGTGCGCCCCTATGTCACGCAGCCACCACGCCGTCGCCGTCGTAGGAGAAGGACACTACCTTCACGGAGTGGGATTGTTGAACCAGCTAGGGGTGGAGTTGTTCTAGACACTCCAGATGGTGCCCTTCCTCGTGAGACGGCCTATTGTCGCTCCGAAAGTGCCCTGGTAGAGATGGCCTATTGTTGCTCCCGCCCTCGTGAGACGGCCTATTGTCGCTCCAAAAGTGTTCTGGTAGAGACGGCCTATTGTCGCTCCCCTCCTTGTGAGACAGCCTATTGTCGCTCCCCTCCTTGTGAGACGGCCTATTGTCGCTCCGAAAGTGTCCTGGTAGAGACGGCCTATTGTCGCTCCGAAAGTGTCCCGGTAGAGACGGCCTATTGTTGCTCCCCTCCTCGTGAGACGGCCTATTGTCGCCCCAAAGGTGCCCCGGTAGAGACGGCCTATTGTCGCTCCCCTCCTCGTGAGACAGCCTACTGTCGCTCCGAAAGTGTCCCGGTAGAGACGGCCTATTGTCGCTCCCCTCCTCGTGAGACAGCCTACTGTCGCTCCGAAAGTGTCCTGGTAGAGACGGCCTATTGTCGCTCCCCTCCTCGTGAGACGGCCTATTCTCGCTCCAAAGGTGCCCTGCTAGAGACGGCCTATTGTCGCTCCCCCTCCTTGTGAGATGGCCTATTGTCGCTCCCGCCCTCGTGAGACGGCCCAATATCGCTCCGAAGGTGCACGGAAGGAGGCAAGGAGCGAGACGTCACCCCGGCAGGAGACAAGAGCCCAGGCCTCCCGTACCAGAGTGGCCCAGACAGGCCTCACAGCCTTTCCTGGCCTCCGCTCCCCATGCCTGGCTCTGGAACAAATGCACCTGACAGGCCCCAGCGTAAGCCGATGCCGCAGCCCTCCCCTGTCGGCGCCCCTAGACGCTGGAGACCGCAGTCCGCAGTCTCTCCCGATCCTCCCCAGGACACCCGGGTGCAATCTCCATACGCCCCCACGACGATGTAAGGCTCCCACCTCCGGCCGAGATTTACGCCAGAGGTTCCTGGAGCTATTCGGCCCCAGTCTTGAGGGCCATACCCCTGAGCCCAGCCCGGAAGCCACGGGTAGCCCAGGACGTGAGAGGACACCCCTACGAGTTGTCCCTTGCCCTCTTGGCACGCCTCCCCTTGGTGGTGCCCCTAGCCCGGCAGGATTGCCGACGACATGTTCCCGCCCCTGCCCCCACGATGAGTACGTGTGATGCTGCCCAGAAACAGTGCAAGTGATTTAGGTTAAGTGTGACTTTGCATAGTGTAGTATCGTGCAGTGACTTAATATAGTGAATATCGGGGCAAGTAAGATCACAGTGAGAGAATAAAGGACGAGTGTGCGAACCAAGATCTGATGAACTATATTTATGAGTGACGTCCCTTATATACAATTAGTAAGACTGTGCTGCCTGGAAATTCCTCCGTAGTAATACACCCCTACTGCTGTGAGCCCTAAAGAAGTAATACGAGAAAGTGTTAGTGATATTCCCCCACTCCCGCTACCCGTAAATCCTGTACGACATTCCCTCGTCCCAGTATCTAGAGTAAGTGTAAACCAAGAATATAATCAATTACCAAAGTCCCTTTGCTATTAGAAAACATGTAATCCTCATTGTTAGTCCTTGCCTCTCTCCAGTATTACCATAACTCCCTCCTAGCCGTCACAAGTCACTCCCCGCACCCCCCCTCTTTTCTCCCCCCCCTCTGTGAGACTCACTCCCCGCGCCTCACGCGCACGCCTATATTCACTGTACCCTGAATACACTAGGTTTGATTGGTTGGCATTAATATCAGATAAGCAAGTATCCTGCGAGATACACATGTCCTAGATAAGGGTTTTATATTGCTATATATTATGTTGTAATATCTGCTGATTTGTACTGTGTCTGATTTTGGTAATATACATGTAAAGGTTATTGCCTAGAGTTTTTGTGTCCTGCCTCTTCTTATTGCACTAAGCTCCGGTCTCGAAAGAGGACCCCGCTCCACGTTAGGTGTTTTAGGAACGAGAAGTCGAGCCTATTTACACCTAGCATTACACTGGTGGCCAGCGGTGGTTCTTGACCCGGGCGTAAAAGAGAGGTAATCAGGAATATTTGGCAAAATGGCAACTAAACCGCATGTTCAGTTACCCAAATTTGACCCCGACCAGTATGATATACACACGTATCTGGCAATAATTAAACCCTTACTGGATATTGGCTTTGAAAATGACCAACAGAAAATTGCAGTCACACTACCACTGTTGGGTAAAGCGGCGGCGAACATAGCACCGAAAATCATCCCAGAACTCACCTGACAGAACTTTACAAAGTTCACTGTACAAGCCATCACCCCATCATTAGGGAAAGTGGTGGCTCTATCCCAATTGGATAGTTTTTCATTCGACTGGGATTTAGATAATACCCTGATACAGGCAAGACGCCTGGTTACTGTTGCCTACCCGGAGGCAGATGAGGAAACCTGGGATCAGCATACATTTAACACTCTGCTCAGAGTGCTCCCGAGTGTTGTTAAGCAACACTTCACTATCCATGACCCAACAGGAGACATGGATAGAGATATACAGCTGATACGGCGCCTCCTGACCGCCTGCCCTTCTCCACAGCAAATCAATGTTGTTAAGAAATTCCCCACCCAACCCCCGGCTCCCCCAGCCACACCACGTCCACCTCTGCCTCTCAAGGGCCCGACCCCGGCGCCTAGCCCGCCCAGGGCACACTCATCCCGTCGGCGCCCCGCCCCGCGAGAAAACCCGAACCTAATTCTTGTCAACCCTTGGGAATTCACAGCCTGCAACTCCCGCTGCTCCCTTCATGACAGACGGGACCAGCTTAAAGCTGCTCGCCGCAGAATCACAGCCCCGGGTTAGCGTAAAGTGTCCGCCTTAGAAGGCGAGGCCCCAGGGGACGAGCTGATGCCCATGGACGAGCCCCATTCAGGAGAACTGGAGCAGGAACAGGAGAATGAAAGCCCTAGCCAGCTGGATTTTTTATGCCCGCCTCCGCACCAACCCACGGTGGCAGGGGCCATTGCCCCTAAGTATCGCCCCCCCAGTATACCACAAGATGAAAATAAACGGCGTGAAGGCCAGACTGGTAGTCGATACAGGAGCAGCCAGGTCCTGCCTGTACAGCCACTATTTCTCCCGCTACAGATCGTGGTTTGGCCCACCCCGCCCTACTACCACTCACCTTGTGGACGCGGGGGATGGCCCCATGCCCATCCATGGGGAAACTCGGGCCCTACGGGTCGACACCCACCAGCCATTGTCCACCCAACATCCATGCATCATTTTTTATTCCTCCTGCCGGAGTTATGACGGGTATTTAGGACTGGACTTGCTCTAAAAACTCGGAGCTACGATCGACTGTCGCCACCAACAACTTCAGTTCCGCCCCCCACCCCGTTCCACCCCGGCCATTTGCACATGCACGCTGCGGCCCCGGCCAGAGGATTCGCCCCCTTCCTCCCCCCAGTGCCCCCCTTCCCCCCCTTCCCCTGCCCCCCTCTCCTCCCCCTCCCGTGCCTTTTCACCCCACTCCTGCTCCTTCTTTCCCCGCCACCGTCTCCGCCGCTGTTACCATCCCCTCCCACCATGAGGCTTGGGTGCCTCTTAACAGGCCCTCAGGTCCCTCCGTTTTGTTCTCCCCCCTCCTCTCCTCCAGAGCCCTTTCTGCCTGCCTTGTGTCCCCCACCTTCCTCCCACCCCACCACGCCGCCATCCGCATCGCCAATCTCGCCCCGTCCTCTCTCACCCTCCCCAAGGGGCTTATCATCGGAGAGATGGAGGAAGCCGAGCCCTGTGCCCCATCCTCCTCCCACCTCCCCACCTTTCTACCCCCCATCCCTGACCATCTCTCCGACCAGCAGTCAGACACCCTACGCCGCCTCCTCCTGGATTTCCAGGATTTGTTTGCGATAGGACCAGCAGATATAGGGCATACCATGTACCTGTCGCATGAAATTCATACGACAGGCCCACCTATACGACAACCATCCCGACGTAAGAACCCCCGACAGAGAGAAGAGGAGGACCGCCAGGTGCACGAAATGGTAGAGGCAGGTGTTATTTTTCCCTCCACCAGCCCGTGGTCCTCCCCCGTCGTTCTAGTAAAAAAGAAAGACGGCACAATGCGATTTTGCATCGACTACCGCCGCGTGAACGATGTCACCATTAAAGATGCCACCCCCCTTCCCTGCATTGACGATTCCCTAGACTCCCTCTACGGGGTGTCTTGGTTTTCTACCCTCGACCTCCAGTCTGGATACTGGCAGGTCCCTGTCCATCCAGACCATCGAGGCAAGACGGCCTTTTCCACCAGTAATGGCAAACATTACGAATTTAATGTTCTGCCATTCGGCCTCTGCAACGCCCCTGCCACTTTCTCCAGACTAATGGAATCTGTCTTGAGCGGCCTTACTTGGGAAATATGTTTAGCTTATCTTGACGACATCATTGTTTTTAGCCAGACCTGGGCCAACCACTTGCAGCGCCTCCGTCGAGTTTTCACCAGAATTCGCCAGGCTGGCCTCAAGCTACATCCTTCTAAATGTGTCCTAGCCGCTAGAACTGTCTCGTTCCTGGGACATACTATTTCCCAAGCAGGAATTTCCCCAGGTCCCGACAAGCTCTGTGCCATAGCGGACATACCGCTGCCGCAGGATGTCCACGGCGTCCGCACCTTCCTGGGACTCACGTCCTATTACCGTCTCTTTGTGAAGGGATTCGCGCAGATTGCCAAACCTCTTCATGATTTGACACGGAAAGGGGAACCTTTTCTCTGGACCGAGGACCGGCGAGCTGCTTTTCAACAGCTAAAAGACAAGCTCGTCTCTGCCCCCATCGTAGCCTTCCCCGACTGTGCCCTCCCTTTTCGCCTCTACACCAATGTGTCCCTTACCGCGATAGGCGCCGTCCTAGCCCAGGTACAGGCCGGCAGAGAACACATCATTGCCTGCGCCAGTCGCACTCTGAATCCGGCTGAAAAGAATTATGCCGCCACCAAGTGCGAATGCCTCGGCATAATCTGGGCCCTCCAATATTTTAGGGCTTATCTTTCCGGGACCCAAGTCACGATAATCACTGACCACCAATGACTCCAGTGGTTACGCCAGTCGGACTCCCATAATGCCCAACTCGTCAGGTGGCGCGACACCCTAGAGGAGTTTCACTACGAAATTTCATACAGGCCCGGAAAGTTCCACACCAATGCAGATGGCCTCTCCCACCTCCCCATCCACGCGGTACAGCCAGACCCGGACCTCCTACAACTCTGGCACCACAAGGAACGGCCCCCCTGGATCCCTGCCCACCTATTCCCTAAGCTATGCCGACAGGGCGACCACCTCCTAACCCCATCCGGGCATATCCTCTTGACCCCCGATGCGGCACGTGACACCATGCGCCACCTCCGTGCCCACAATGGCATCCACTTGGGCACCAAAAAATTATTACAGGTGTTCAATGACATTTACTGGGCCCCAAATCCCTCCACTCTCGCCAAGGAAATTATCCAGACTTGCCGCGCCTGCGCGCTTGGGAAAGATATCACCCGGACCGCTGGACCATCGGGCCATATCACCGCCCACAAGCCCTGGCAACTCCTGGCGATCGACGTAGTAAGCCCTCTTCCCCCCAAATCTGGATATAAATACGTGATCACTTTTGTAGACACGTATTCAAAATTCGTAGTAGCCTGCCCGGCTAAGGAACATCATGCCGTCGGCAAATGCCCTTCTCCGACACGTGTTCCCTTACTTTAGCATCCCACAAGCCATCCATTCCGATAATGCCCCCGGGTTCTCCGGAAAAGTCTGGGAGGAGCTAGCCAGAATTTTCGGATATAAGATCTCCCACTCCTCACCATACTGGCCTCAAAGGAACGCCATATGTGAACGTAGCCATCGTACCCTGATCAATCAGCTACGCACCCGAATCGAGGCTACAAAGAACGACGACTGGCCGGCGCATGTGAAAATTGTCCAGTGTGGCATGAATTCATGCCTCCGAGGCGATGGGGTTTCCCCCCATGAGAGAATCTTTGGGGAAACTCCCCTCCTACTACCCCTACGCCACCACCTGCAGCCGCCAGCTTCCGCTCCCACTACAGACCCGCTACACCTGCTAAAAGGGCGGATACACCACCTACAAAAGAATCTGGACCTTGGACCCGACACAGCCTCCAACCCCTTCAACCCGGGTGACACAGTCGTCATCGCCCAACTCCCCACTCCCCACAAGCTCGCCCCCTGCTTCACGGGGCCCCACACAATCACCCGCGTCCCCAACCCATACCAGGTGGTCATAGACTACCACGGCACTCCCCGTACCCTCCACATCCGCCACGTGCGGCCTTTCCGCATGCCTACCTCCCCCGCCCCGACCCCACACCACCAGCCCCCTCCAGCCCCTGCACCACCCTCTACATTCACATATGAGTGCTACGTTTCCTCCTCACCCTCCCACTCCACCCCCCCTACCACCTCCGCCTCCCCAGCTGCCACCACCCTCAGCACTTCACCTGACGCCTCCCCTGCCACCCCTCGCTCACCCTCACCCCTTCCCTCCGTTGCCCACCGCCCTCAACGCCCACTCCCACCTCTTCCGCCCACGCCACCACACCCTCACCACAACCCACTACCACCACCCCTCCCCCACCCACCATGCGTACACCCACTCCACCAACACCACGCCCCACTGCGCCCACAACACGCGAAACAACCCGCCCACCCCATATGCCCACTTCCCCTACCACCCTGACCCTCAAGACCACCACCACCCACTCGGGCTGCCTCTCACGCCCGCCCGCCCGATACACACACACTCCTACACCACCCACCTCCCCACGACTTCACACCATCAAGCTACATCAGGCCCAAATCCCCTCTACCTGTACTCCCCAGAGACTCAACGCCGCATTACCACGGCACAAAACCCGGCCCTTACCCTCGGTATCCAGCATTCAGCTTCCGACCACACTGACAGCCACACCAAGCAAGATGAGAGTGAAGCGGGCCGTATGGGCGCCTACCCTTGGCAGGAACCACAGACTCCGCGGGCCACACCACCTTCGACCCGGAGCAGGAAGAAAACCCCTACACCGTCGCCTGGCAAACCATGCTGCAACACCTCCAGCCCGTGTACACCACCTACAACATGCAAGCATTCCACCTCCAGCCACGAGGACGTGACTTTTTACAGGGGTAGAGTGGTAAAATGCGTTACTTACAAAGCAGTGCCCCCGAAATGGAAACAGAAGAATACCATAGTGCCCCCGACAACGGGGCAAGCAAGATACAGCCCAGTATGCCCGGGAACGTGCCGACACCCCCAGACGGACCCCACGGGGTAGCCGCCACCAGTCGGAACAACCCCTGGCAACAACGGCATATGTCAGTCCGGGCCGTGTGCCCCTATGTCACGCAGCCACCACGCCATCGCCGTCGTAGGAGAAGGACACTACCTTCATGGAGTGGGATTGTTGAACCAGCTAGGGGTGGAGTTGTTCTAGACACTCCAGACGGCGCCCCTCCTCGTGAGACGGGCTATTGTCGCTCCAAAAGTGTCCTGGTAGAGACGGCCTATTGTCTCTCCAAAAGTGTCCTGGTAGAGACGGCCTATTGTCGCTCCAAAAGTGTCCTGGTAGAGACGGCCTATTGTCGTTCCCGCCCTCGTGAGATGGCCTATTGTCGCTCCGAAAGTGTTCCGGTAGAGATGGCCTATTGTCGCTCCCCGCCTCGTGAGATGGCCTATTGTCGCTCCGAAAGTGTCCTGGTAGAGACGGCCTATTGTCGCTCCCCAACTCGTGAGATGGCCTATTGTTGCTCCGAAAGTGTCCCGGTAGAGACGGCCTATTGTTGCTCCGAAAGTGTCCCGGTAGAGACGGCCTATTGTTGCTCCCCAACTCGTGAGATGGCCTATTGTCGCTCCCCTCCTCATGAGACGGCCTATTGTCGCTCCCCTCCTCATGAGATGGCCTATTGTCGCTCCGAAAGTGTCCTGGTAGAGACGGCCTGTTGTCATTCCCCTCCTCGTGAGACGGCCTATTGTCTCTCCCCTCCTCGTGAGACGGCCTATTATCGCTCCCGCCCTCGTGAGATGGCCCACTGTCGCTCCGAAGGTGCACAGAAGGAGGCAAGGAGCGAGATGTCACCCCGGCAGGAGACAAGAGCCCAGGCCTCCCGTACCAGAGTGGCCCAGACAGGCCTCACAGCCTCCCCTGGCCTCCGCTCCCCATGCCTGGCTCTGGAACAAACGCACCTGACGGGCCCCAGCGTAAGCTGATGCCGCAGCCCTCCCCTGTCAGCGCCCCTAGATGCTGGAGACCGCAGTCCGCAGTCTCTCCCGATCCTCCCCAGGACACCCGGGCACGATCTCCGTACGCCCCCACGACGACGTAAGGCTCCCACCTCCGGCTGAGACTTACGCCAGAGGTTCCTGGAGCTATTCGGCCCCAGTCCCGAGGGCCATACCCCTGAGCCCAGCCCGGAAGCCACGGGTAGCCCAGGACGCGAGAGGACGCCCCTACGAGTTGTCCCGTGCCCTCTTGGCACGCCTCCCCTTGGCGGTGCCCCTAGCCCGGCAGGATTGCCGACGGCGTGTTCCCGCCCCTGCCCCCACGATGAATACGTGTGATGCTGCCCAGAAACAGTGCAAGTGATTTAGGTTGTGTGTGACTTTGCCTAGTGTAGTATCGTGCAGTGACTTAATATAGTGAATATCGGGACAAGTAAGATCACAGTGAGAGAATAAAGGACGAGTGTGCGAACCAAGATCTGATGAACTATATTTATGAGTGACGTCCCTTATATACAATTAGTAAGACTGTGCCGCCTGGAAATTCCTCCGTAGTAATACACCCCTACTGCTGTGAGCTCTAAAGAAGTAATACGAGAAAGTGTTAGTGATATTCCCCCACTCCCGCTACCCGTAAATCCTGTACGACATTCCCTCGTCCCAGTATCTAGAGTAAGTGTAAACCAAGAACAGAATCAATTACCAAAGTCCCTTTGCTATTGGAAAACGTGTAATCCTCATTGTTAATCCTTGCCTCTCTCCAGTATTACCATGAATCCCTCCTAGCCGTCACAAGTCACTCCCCGCACCCCCCCCCCTTTTCTCCCCCCCCTCTGTGAGACTCACTCCCCGCGCCTCACGCGCGCGCCTGTATTCACTGTACCCTGAATACACTAGGTTTGATTGGTTGGCATTAATATCAGATAAGCAAGTATCCTGCGAGATACACATGTCCTAGATAAGGGTTTTATATTGCTATATATTATGTTGTAATATCTGCTGATTTGTCCTGTGTCTGATTGTGGTAATATACGTGTAAAGGTTATTGCCTAGAGTTTTTGTGTCCTGCCTCTTTTTATTGCACTAAGCTCCGGTCTCGAAAGAGGACCCCGCTCCACGTTAGGTGTTTTAAGAACGAGAAGTCGAGCCTATTTACACCTAGCATTACACACCCCGTACGGGATTATGGCGTCTGGCTATAGACTGACAGATATACAATAGATACAACCCGTACTTAGAGAATTAAACCAGACCACTTGCCTAATACAGATACTATCCGGTACGTACTCATATAAACTGCTTACCCAGTACCGAGTAACAACCCTTGGACTGTCCCTTACTCAGACCTTTGTCCTCGTCTTCAAAAAGCCTCTTGCTGTAACCTGTCTTATCTCTTGATGTGCAGTAATTTTTGTGTCCTTATCTGTAGACACTTTTCCTGTCTGACTAGCTTTTCTTCAGGGTCTGTGTTGACATTCGGCAAAATGTATCATAATCGTGTTTCTTCATTCTTTTATTATAGTCTTTTCCCTCTCTCTGTATTATTTGTCTTAGTTTCGCTTATTCTTTCTTGTCACACACTCATGCTTAGTTTACTGGTCTAGACATCTTTTTA
>NC_137005.1:8908955-9071455 GCF_032717465.1 Coenobita brevimanus
GTGCCCACCACCTAGTTGATCTTTCTTTTCTTTTGTCACTCAGTCTAATTTACCTCTCGTTATGCCCATAATCTGTTTTAATATTTCCAGTCAGTATTCCCAGTTCGACATACGTATATTGTTGGCTGAATCTTCTTTTCCTCCTTACCATCAGCAAGTAGTCAGTACCATTTATCCATGCTTGCCATTTTCAGGCTAAATTGCCGTGCCTCTCTCCTCTCGTGTTTTCCATCTCATATTCTCCTAAGCTGTCAGTTTGTCCTACTCTCCTCTTCTCCGAGCTGTCAGTCTTTCCTCCCAGTTGTCAGTCTGTTCTGCCCTCTGTTTTCCCAGCTGTCAGTCTGTCCTACCCTTGTCCTCCCAACTACCAATCTGTCCTATCCTCTGTTCTTCCAGCTGTCAGTCTGTCTTATTCTCTGTCCTCCCAGCGGTCAGTCTGACCTACCATCTGTTCTTCCAGTTGTCAGTCTGTCCTGCCCTTGTCCTCCCAACTGCCGATCTGTCCTATACTGTGTTCTTCCCGCTGTCAATCTGTCTTATTCTCTGTTGTCCCAGCTGTCAGTCTGTCCTACCATCTGTCCTTCCAGCTGTTAACTTGTTCTACCGCCTACTTCAAAGGAAAATGGGGGAGAGGGGCAGTAGGCGAAGAACGTGAGGGAGAAGTCGATTTTTATCAAGCCTAGCGACGCTCAAAGTGAGAGGAATAGATGGGAAGAAAATCTAGCAAGTGGAAGTGAGAAAACCTTAAATCTTCCACGCTAGGGCTCAGTTCGCCAACACTAAATGGGTCGGTGGAGAAAGATGAGATAAGCCTTTGGAGTGTAGCAAAATAAAACAGGCTGCTGCTATTGATGAAAATGGTGATTATGACTAAGCCTTCCATATCCTTACTTATGGTTGTTAATACTGCTAATATTAATGATTATGACTATGTGTATTACAGTGTTACCTATCTTTACTGTATCTCCTTTCGCTGACGCCTTGCTTCTGCTGGGAACTTCCACACAGGGAGTGGCCGTGACAGAAATTTCCAACTTGCTTTATTCTTGTGTTGAAAGCCGGATTATGCCCCACTGCAGATGTCAGGTCTGTTGATAAATAATGACAGAC
Organism: Coenobita brevimanus; assembly: GCF_032717465.1. Classification (NCBI taxonomy): domain Eukaryota; kingdom Metazoa; phylum Arthropoda; class Malacostraca; order Decapoda; family Coenobitidae; genus Coenobita; species Coenobita brevimanus. The sequence goes on from NC_137005.1 coordinate 8,910,066, forward strand.
TGATTTTGAATGCGGCTGTTGTGGTTTACAGAATGATAAAATACGATGCCGATGGTAAATGGAAATAAGCTTCATGAAACTTAAAGTCGATTTACATGAAAGCTAGTGTCATAAGTTGGTGTTTGGAAATGATGGTCACGGTTGTTGCCAGCTGGTGATGACTACTGGTACTGACAGCTGGTGATGACTTGTATTGACAGCTGGTGATGATAGTATTGGTATTGACAGCAGGTGATGATAGTACGGTAACGGTATTGACAGATGGCGATGATAGTACTGATGTTGATATCTGGTGATGATAGTACTGGTGTTGACAGCTGGTAATAATAGTACTGGTACTGACAGATGGTGATCGTAGTAATGGTGTTGACAGCTGGTGATGACAGTTGTGGTGTTGACAGCTGGTGATGACAGTTGTGGTGTTGACAGTTGGTGATGACAGTTGTGGTGTTGACAGTACTGGTGTTGACAGTTAGTGATGACAGTGCTGGTGTTGACAGTTGGTGATGACAGTGCTGGTGTTGACAGTTAGTGATGACAGTGCTGGTGTTGACAGTTGGTGATGACAGTGCTGGTGTTGACAGTTGGTGATGACAGTGCTGGTGTTGACAGTTGGTGATGACAGTGCTGGTGTTGACAGTTGGTGATGACAGTGCTGGTGTTGACAGTTGGTGATGACAGTGCTGGTGTTGACAGTTGGTGATGACAGTGCTGGTGTTGACAGTTGGTGATGACAGTGCTGGTGTTGACAGTTGGTGATGACAGTGCTGGTGTTGACAGTTGGTGATGACAGTGCTGGTGTTGACAGTTGGTGATGACAGTGCTGGTGTTGACAGTTGGTGATGACAGTGCTGATGCTGACAGTTGGTGATGACAGTGCTGGTGTTGAAAGTTGGTGATGACAGTGCTGATGCTGACAGTTGGTGATGACAGTGCTGGTGTTGAAAGTTGATGATGACAGTGCTGATGTTGACAGTTGGTGATGACAGTGCTGGTGTTGACAGTTGGTGATGACAGTACTGGTGTTGACAGTTGGTGTTGACATTATTGGTGTTGACTGCTGATGATTACAGGATTGGTGTTGATAGTGATGGCAGTATTGGTGTTGACAGCTGGTGATGACAGTCTTGGCTGGGCTTGACAGCTGTGGTGACTACTGGTATTGACAGCTGGTGATAACAGTTAATGTTGACAGCTGGTGACGACAGTATTGGTTTTGACAGTTGGTGATTCATGACTGTATTGGTGTTGAAAGCTGGTTATGAGATTACTAGTACTGACAGCTGTTGATGATGGCACTGGCATTGACAGCTGGTGATAATGATGTTTACTCGTGTTGACACAGTAGGATCCAGGCAAAGTGGAATGAGTGAGGATGGGTGATGATGGTGATGATGACGATGATGATGATTAGTGTATGTAGGATCCAGGCAAAGTGAAATAAGTGAGAAATGGTAATAATGATGAGGATCCAGGCAATGTGAAATATGTGAAGATGGATGATGATGATGATGATTAGTGTATGTAGGATCCAGGCAAAGCGAGATGAGTAAGGACTGATAATAATGATGATGATTACTGTACACGTACGCACTACTGTCTATATTGTCTTTGCAGAGATGGTTGAAGGTTTAAGTGACCAAGGGTGGCATGTTTCACTTACCCGTGGCATCCATGAGGCCTGGAAATCACACCTCTACACAGACCTCACCATCAAAACACATGACCAGGTTATTTATGCCCACAAAGTGATCCTTGCAGCTGCATCGCCATATTTTAGGTTAGTTTGCACCACCAGAATCCATTGTATAATGATATATGAATTTTGGTTACTTGTTCAGTGAATTTATATTGTTTAACATCACTTTATCCTACTGTACAAAAAGGTGAGAAATATTCTTTAACTACATGGGAGAGCCCTGCAGGGGTGGTTGCTTGCCTACAGTCGATGAATTTGCTCAGCCTGTCATACTGTGGTTACTCAACAACAAGTTGTTTTAATATATACATATGTTCAGAGGTTTTAGGGTGACATAAAGCCAAATTTGTTTTTAGTATTAAGCTACTTGCAAATTAGGTATAGCTTTCATTAACCCTTCCATTATAAGAAAGAACCTTTGAGCTGTATAAGATCATTGGAGATAGTAAGTACTATATAAAATGAAGAGTGCATCACCATACTGTAAGTGTTAACAGTGAAGTTAATGAGTGTGTGTCACTTCCCCAGGGCGATGTTGTCAGCGGGTCTGGTTGAGGGGGATACACAGACGTTAGTGTTGAAGGATGTGTCTGGGGAAGTCCTTGATACAGTGCTAAATTTTATTTATACTGGACAGGCAACGCTCACCGATGCTAATGTACAAGATGTCTTCACCCTGGCAGACTACTTCCAGATACATGCACTCAAGAAGCTGTGTTGCTATCATTTGAAGGTGTGTTTATATTTCATCGTCTTTGTACAGCAATTTTTTTATATTTCATTGTCTTTGTACAGCTATTTACAGCATTCCACATTGAACCTTCAGGTTTTTTGAGGTAGTATTTATTACTCCTTGATATTGCAGTTCTGGAATCAGTAAAATTATTGGTATATATCTATCAGTCTGTCAGTCCACTTGTCTGTCCATCTTTCTACCTGTCTACTTTTATATCTGCTTGTCTACATGTGAGTGCATTCAAGTACTTGGGCAGTGTGATGAGTAAGGATGGAAGTTTTGGGGATGAAGTGCTTGAAAGGGTACAGCAGGGAAGGAAGGTTGTTGGTTCACTGAAAGCAGCGATGAGAAGTAGGAAGGTGAGTATGGAAGTTAAGAAGTCACTGCATGATAGTATTGTGATCCCTACCCTGATGTATGGAAGCGCGGCGTGTACCTTGCTAGAGGGGAACAAGTCAAGAGTGAGAGCAGTGAAAATGAGTTACCTGAGAGGAGCATGTGGAGTGATATGGAGGGAGAGGTTAACGAATGAAGAAGTGAAAGAACGTTGTGGAGTGGATGTCGATGTGATTGAGAAAATTAGGAGAAATACATAGAGGTGGTTTGGACATGTGGAGAGAATGGAGAATGAAAGACTGACCAAGAGGGTGTATGTAGGTGACGTGGAGGGAGGGGGAGACCAATGATGAGGTGGAGGGATGGAGTTGAGAGGTATATAAGGGAGGGGGGAGTGAGTTGGGGGAGGGCAGTCAAATGGTGGGTGATAGAGCAACTTGGAGGCGTTTTGTCTGTGGCCACCCTTTGCGGGATTAGAGCATCGTGCTATAGATAGACATAGACTATTTCCCTGACTGTATGTGTGTACACCAAACTCTGCTGTACAAATGAGCCACCTTTTTTTATATTGTTTTTTACTATCTTTTTGCACTTTAGTACCAAATCCCACCATACCATAATCTAGTCAAAGTTACCATAAAAAATAAAGTAAAACTTCTAGTACAGTTCGCTGCATCCTCACCAGTACATTTTAACATGTAATGCTGTTTCATACATACATACATACACTATATTCAGCATTATCAACCCCTGTAGATACTCTTTAGACTCATCATTATACTTTTATATTAGATTTTGTTAGTTATTTGTTTGGTACTTGCAGAAACACTTATGTGTGAGTACGTGCTTGAGTGTGTACGAAGTGGCAGCTCTACACCGATGCCAGGATCTGGCTGATGCAGCATTGGCTTTGGCTGCTTCACAGTGCCTCCACCTCCTAACTCACTCTTCCTTCCTCACAGCCCAGCCCGACACACTACTCACACTGCTTAGTCAACCATCACTTAATGTGGAGTCAGAGGAGGAGCTTATTGAAGTGAGTGGTAACCAAACTTCAGGTGTAGATACTCATACAGTACTGTAAAGCTTTGGGGGGCTTGTGGTTTTCTGGTGTTGATGGAAACAGTTCATTCTTACTGTCATGATCACAGTCAGTGTACACCACAGTAACAGAGATGGATTGAAGGGGAGAATTGTGGGGGTGTATGTCCCCTCCAATTTTTGGCAGACCAGTGATTACTACTAATAAAAGAGCAGTTACTTATCAAAATTCTTTGTAACAGATATCTTACTGCACATGAACTTGCCTGTATTATTGTATTCCTATAATTGAAACAGATCAAATATAAGTGCATTTTGATTTGACTGTTAAATGAATCAAGTAGTAATTCTGCTAGGAATCATGGCCCCCTTTTTTCATAGTGCTGGATTTCACCCTAAATACAGTAAAGGCAGTTACTCTACATTGAAACATCAGTTTATTGGTATGGTACATATTGGTATGGTACACTTCTGTACAAGTAGTGTACAATATCCATTAATCTGTGCTGTATACTGTAGAACAGATCATATACAGTACCTGTAACTGTTAAGATTTGTTAATGAATTGCCTTTACTGAATAATATATTTATGATGATTATACTACTTATAATATTGCATTTGTTCCTTGTGCAGGGTATTGTGAATTGGGCCAGTGAGGACCCTGAGGAGCGACAACAGTGGCTGCCACCTTTGTTAGAAAAGCTTGACATTGGGGTCCTGGATCAGAAAATTAAATTTCAATGGTTGTCTTTATTAGAAGAAAAAAACTTGTTCAAGGAAAATCTGATCAGTATTTTCAAGCGAAACAAAGATGCCCTTATTTATGATGACCGACCTAACCTTAAGTTTAGATACAATTCATTAGAGGAGGTATGTAATAGAGAACTGTATGTTTTTCAAGCATTTTTGAAGGATTTTGTCTCATATTGTGGTTAAATAATTTGTTGTTATATATCACTGATGTACAAGATCACCATGCTGTACTGTCTTGTCAAGTACTAATTATAGCATCCCTTCTGCCCATTTTACAGTTTCTTCTCATGATCGTTATCACACATATTCAACTCTCATATCATAAAGAGCATACAGTATAAACACTGTTTATGCAGGTGTTGTTAGTGATGGCTGGTGAGTCCAATGGTCGCTTACTTCGTAATACTGAATGCTTTGCCATTGGGTACACATCATGGAGGTGTAGTATCCCAGATGCTAGTCAGCCAAGCTATTGTCGCCCCCACCAACTGCAGGTTCTCCCCACCATGGAGCATGCTCGTGCATACTGTGCTGCTGCCACATACAATAACTGTGTGTATATTCTGGGTATGTGGTCTTACTATAAACCATTTCCTTTTGTTTACATAGGAAATGCATTCATGGAAAATGGCTTGCAAATCAGATTCATGTACATACAGTATTTCAGTCCCATTATACAGTAACGAATCCTTCTTTCAGTAACATAGTGGGACTGTGAATGCATATACAGTACAGCAATACAGGGACAAGAAGAGTTATTGTTTCTAATACAGTCTTGAACCATCAAACTGATCAGTTGTAAACAAGTGGGTAGGAGTCTTGCTTCATTAGTTTGCACCTCTTATACTGTCTACAGATTATTGATTGATGCTGTCATGCTGATGAGGTGGAGTCAGGATTTCAGAGGCTTGAATAAAAAATGAATGAGTGTGTGGACCATTTCATTGGGCATCCTCTTATACAGTTCTCTCTCTCTCAGATTTTCTCTTGGTTTCTAGGTACTACTGTTCCTTATCAGTACACAAAGTGGGATGATGATGGTGATGATGATGTGACAATGATTGTACACTTCAGTAACCCCCTGACTAAGTTTTTTTATCCAATATTGTTGACAGGAGGACTGACATCAGAAAGCTTCCTGGCCTCGTGTGAATGCTATGACACCGAGAACAACTGCTGGCGAGGCTTAGCAGATCTGCCTGTGCCAGTACACGGTGCCTCAGCAACCTTCCTTGATGGTGTGCTCTACCTGGCTGGGGGCAAGTCAGCACAGAGATACCATGCAGACCTCTGGGTACTGTCATGTTTGGGTTATTTTCTCACCTTCGCAGGTTACTCTAGGTAATACTGTACAGTGTTTGGGTTCTTTTGCCTCATTTTAAATCTCACTTAAGGTAATGCAGTTTTTGCGTCACTGTAACTCTCATTCAGCCACTTGCAAGCTCAGTATAGGTGATGTATTGTCTTGCATTGTCACTCTAATGCGCTTGTAGACAGTGTGCAGTGTTGCCATCTCTATAAGTTTTTAACAAACTTCTTAGTAATCTTTGTCATGCTTAATGATCTATACAGCATAGTATATACTGTATTTTATTTGTCATCATAATAATACTAGTGATTCAGTGGCTATATATCATTACAAGTATTTAGTTAATATAAATGTTCTGTCTTGAGCACATTATCAACAGCATTGTAATGCTATCACTCATGCAACTACCAATGCAGTGTTTTGTTTGCATGCTTTGTAAGGATATCAGAGCTTTGACCTTTTATTTTTCACCATTTCCATGACATGTCCTCTGCATTTAATAATTCTGTTCAAAGCTAATAATTACTGTTTTTCAAAACTCCAGTTTTTGTGGGGGTTAAAGGGGCATATCTAGAATGCTAGCTAGTATAAAATACAGATGTGCACAAAAATATGTACAGAATGTTAAATTTGTGAGATATTGCCAGTATAGATGTGAGCAGTTATATATCCCATGTTAATGGGCATGCTACTGTTAGGTCTTCTGCTTCATCCTCTCTTCCACTGTTTCTAAATCCATCACTCCATCTTTAGGCAACATAAAGGATCAGGATGATGATGTAAATACCATTGAATAACTTAAAATGGCAGTGTACTGGAAATGGTAGATGCTCTCATTTGTAACACTTGGGGATTAAAATCAAGGCTGCTCGGTGACAGATTTGAGCATCATCACCCAGCAGGCTAAACCCCTTCAATTTGGTCATGTATTTTTATGTTTCATGTTGCTACCAACAAAGAATTTTATTCAGCTTGAGGGGAAGCTCATAATAGTAGAGGACTGAATGGAAGCTGTATCTGTCCCCTTGAGTCTGAAAAGTTTTTCCTAAGCTAAATAAAAGCATCTGATTTTAGAAGAAAAAAATTCACCACACTGTTTGGGTTCAGTTTAGATCCAGCATTGTTTAGTGTGATTATTTACACTCTTGATTGTGTTGCCCAATTAGCAATGTATCTGCTGCATTGAATTGTTTTTACTGTCATCCAGACTGCAGATTTTTGTAAAAATTGACAGAAAGTTAGGAGTTTTGCAGATATGAAGACAGTTCACCACCATACAAAGTTCCGTGAACTCAGTCACAAGTCACTCATACTTTATGTGCGAGATATTTCATAACTGAAGTTGCATTTGCAGCTGTATACTTATGGTAGCCATGACCTACTAGATGGTAAGTATAAATATTAAAATACCACCTAGATGCAGTGGATTACTGAAAGTTAGTGTATCATAACAGGCATAAGGAGAAAACACATACACTACTTACTAACATTGTACAGAACATGTATGAGAGCTGTAAGATGTTCATACTTTTGTGCAATTGTAGGTTGTATTTTAAGTGCCTAAAACTACTGCACAGTTTTTACGTTTAAGGCCACTGAGTGAAAATTTTATGTTTATGTTTAGAAACCATTGACAGCATAGGTCTTTTCACTGCCAGCAGCTTTCCGTGTGTTGCCATCTTGAACCATTTCCCTCCTGAGTCCCCTATCCTAACACAGTTTCAAATCTTCACAGGCCTACGATGATCAGCGTGAGGCTTGGGTTAGTCGGTGCCCCATGTTTGCAAGCCGTGGACACCTGGGCATAGCGTCTCTCAATGGCTCTATCTATGCTGTGGGAGGAGTGAGCTGTGTGGGCGACACTAGCCAGATTCTTGCCTCGTGTGAGAAATATGACCCTGGTAGTGACACATGGATGCCTATTGGTAAGATTATCTGTCCATCTGTCATCCAGCCCTTTATTGCCCCATAAGGATTAATAAAACTTAGTTACCACTCGCATGTAAACCTTAGGCCACATCCAGTTGGAGTACCTTACTCCACTAGACCACAATATTTTTATGACGGAATGTTGGATTGTCAACATCATCATCATCCAGACCTCCTTTCACACCCTAGGGCAGGGTGAGGAGTAGCAACGTCCAGACAGCCCACATTTGCCCAATCCAATGGGCCACGCATCCATTCACTCACCATTCAAGCTGCTGGAATCCTGGCTCTATTTGATATGCCAAAAACATTCACCACATTCTGTAGCTTCACATAAACATATCCAACTTTTATGCACTGATCATACCCATCCCCACCAGCACCTCTAGGCCAGGCAAGAGCGTACTTAGGGCTTGCAGTGCTGCAGGATCGACTTTATGCTGTGGGAGGCTATGACGGGAGCAAGTGGCTCAGTTCTGTTGAAGTATATAACCCCTTTCGTGACCAGTGGACATCAGGTTAGTAGTGTCTGTTACAGCTGAGAGTACTCCACTGTGGAGATAGTATTGTACCGTCCATTCATCTCTGTTATTATGTGTGAGTCAAGCATTTTTTTTTTTTTTTTACTGCATAAAAAATAGTACCTATCAGTACTTGAAGAATATGTAAAATAGTTGTCTTATCAGCAGTGTCAAATACCCATACTAAGCAAGATACATTGTTGAATTTACAGAAACTTTCTGTATATTATTTCAGTGTCATCCATGATCAGTGCACGGAGTAGCTTTGGGATCACAGTGAGCCGTGGTCGTATCTACTGCTTGGGAGGGTTCAGTGGTGGCTCAAACCTCAATACTGTAGAAAAGTACAACCCCCGTACTAACACTTGGCACTGTGTTCAGTCTATGCAGCTTCGCCGGTATGGTCTGGTGGCTGCTACGGTTAATGTTCCTGGCTTACCCTAACTTCTTTCACTGAATATACAGTAGTCTCTTCCCCAAATGGGTTCTTTCACTCTTTTGTAACTGCTCTAACAGAATAGGATAGTACAATTAAGCATCAGTGCTAAAATGGCTGCTGCTGTGAGTAACAACGTAATACTGGCCAGCTAATAATCTCTGGTGACATGTGTTTTTCAAATACAGTATTTTGTCTGTTATGCTCCACACAGAGTAACTGGGTATCATATACTGCATACACATCCACATTCCATTGTCAGTTAGACTGCTTTCCTTACCAGTATATACAGCTTTATACTGTACTAGCTTTTTTACCATAGTTGCAGCAGCTGCAAAGAAACTGTGGATGATATATCGAGTTATTGTTGATTAATACAATTTGTCAAATAATTGACTAGAATGCTAGATATTCCTGTAAATTAAATTGGAGTAAAGGACAGTATTACATACTGCAGTACTACCACTGTGATTGCCAAGCCACTGTTAGTTAGGGCCTTCATGTACTGTATTTTGTGTGTATATTATACACCGAAGGCTGTACATTTGCTAGAACCACCACTGACTTAAGAGCAGGTACTGTATTACATGTACGGTTTACCTGAAACTGGAGATACGTAAGTTTAAGAGAATTATTTGTGGCAAATCATGTACTGTTCACTGTACACAGGGGTGCACCCAGGAATTTTCTAAGGGGGGGGGGGGCCTGTAGTGAGGTGAGGTCAGGTAATCCGATAATTACGGGGAGGTCACATGCAGGTTTAGAGTCACGGAGCTGCTGGTTCATATGTTACTCTTTGTTTGTACATGCCAGTTTTTCATGTTTTGCTGTTATCAAAATAAATATATATAAATTTTTAAAGGACCCAGAGAGCTAAGGGGGGGCCTGGGCCCAGTGGCACCCCCCCCCCTCCCCAGATGTGCCTCTGATTGTACAGACTTAAAGTACCAAATCTTAATACTGTATTCCTTCCCTCAATGCTATGAAAGTGTGTACTTGTGAACCACAGTTTGTGCGAGTTCATTATCCCTACCACCGACTGGAGGGAAACCATACCCAGGGTTTCACTGAATGAAGAGGGATGGAGGGATGCCCTCTTATGGTGGCACCAACATAGCTGGCTGTCTCTGTTGTTTGGTTATACATATGTCCCTTAGCTCCCTCCATCCCCTAAAAGGAGGATGGTGGATTGAAGGAGAAGGTAACTTCAGCTCACAGTCCACTGGGTTCAAACTGAGATAAGCCTGGGGTTGCAACTACAGTACTGCTACTGTTACACTAAATGAAGACCCAGCATCCAATATTTAGGTTATAATCTGAAGTTGTGCAAGACCACTGGTGTAAAAGTCATAACATGGACTGCTCTTTATCTAGTCTAACGAAGCTTTAAATTATCACTGTATCACTAGACAAAACATCATTTGGTGAGAAGCTCTGATTGCAACTTCCCTATGCTCTGGGGTGAGAGCAGAGGGGTTACCGGTTTACTTCATACATTTAGATAATTTGTGATAAAATCCATGGTACAGTACAACTTCTCATATTCAAACACTGAATTTCCAAAAACCTCCACCTTCCAAAATATTTTTTCATGCAATATGAGGGTATTGATATTATCTCTCCTCACACAATAATTGCATATCTGAAGACAGTGTTTATATGAGGACAGGCACAGCATGGTATAATACTAATACAAGGTGCTTCACTATGTTTACTGTCCAGAACAGTGTAGGCAATTTTTTACATGATTTTCCGAATTATGATTATAGTTCTACTTTCTGAAATATTCAATTTTCCATGAAGCCTTTGGAACCAAGCATTTTGGATGTGAAAGACTGTACAATACTTCAAAAAAGGGGTGGGGGCAGAGAGTGAACAGAAACAGTGGTTTGTGAGCATACAGTACCTCATAATTTTCAGAAAAATGTTTGTGATAAATTCCATAGAACTTTAATATGTATGAAAAATTTGTTGTACAGATGTTATAAATATATTGCATTACTACCAATACAGTCTGTGTTACTCCTGTATATATTTTTCAGTAAAACCACCATTTAAAAAACACGGGTTTTCAGTGGTGATTCCTCAGCATCTTTATCAGTTGCAAGTGAACAAATAAAACCTATATAGTTTGTATGTTTTCCCTGAACTGGTAATTACCAGAAAACCATTTACTACTCTGGGTGGTAACCATATAACCAAATTATGGTGCCTGGTGGTTTAGTGGGTAATTAAGGCACTCCAATCAGGTTGAGCCCATGTAGGTTTATATTCAAGGGGTGGTTGGGATTTATTGCTCACATAATGCCAGTCAGGGATGAGTGAGGCTGGTCACTCTCACCTTAAATGTCAGGAACAACTTGCCTATACCTGGGCTCTTTTGCTCCTCATGGGGCAACAAAGGATTGGATGATGGATGGATGAAGATATTTATGGAAACACATCATCATCATCATCATCATCCTACCTCTTTTTCTCACCCAAAAGTGGGGTATGGTTGGATTCTGGAAAAGAAAACAATGACAGGGAGAACTACTAGATAATCAAGCATGCCCAGTGAAAGAGGCCACATATTCATTCACTCATTATTCAAGCCTCTGGAATACTGACTCCACCTCATAAGCATAACCATCCACAAACATACACTTCCTATTTTCTGTCTGATGGACCAGTCTGATGACTACTTTGGAAAAAAAAAAATTCATTCATTCATCATCTAATCCAGTCTTGCCCCCATGAAAAAAAAAAAAAAAAAAAAAAAAAAAAAAAAAAAGATATGGAGGGGCAGGGGGACAACATGACTCCTCTTAAGAAATTTTTGTTATCAGGGTTGGCCAAGATACAGCTGATTTTTTCTATGGACTGGAAGCTAAACCGAGTGTCAAAACCAGATACTCAGTTCCCAGCAATGGGGAAAAAAATTTTTAAGATGTATCACTCTCATCTTAAATGTCAGGACCAACTGCCTAGCCCCGGGCTCCTACACTCCTCATGAGGCAACGTAGGATTGGATGATGGATGGCAGGATGGATAATGAGATTTGTAGCTGAGTCTAACCATGGACTACACTTGGTGGTAACCATAACCACTCCCAAGGGTAGGGAAGAATGGTAACTCCACAATCCCTGTGTGTTTAACTGATGAAAAGGGAGAGGATGGGGCAGATTAGGGATCCATTTGAATGCAAAATAACGAGTTACAGAGACAAAATGACGTATCTGTGTGTCCTGCTGGTGCTTGACTTCCTCCTGCAAGCTCTTCAACTGGGGATGACAATGATGAGTCTTCAAGGTGCTCCAGCCAAACACATTTTCACTGCTTTTTCAACCAATCACACATTTTTATTGCATTTTCAATCACTGCTTTCATTCTTATAAAAAAACTGTACTACCCTCTCCTCCACTGTAAATTTTGTGTCCAATTTCTAAATACAAGTAAATGGATTTCAAAAATTACTGTACTGCAGGCTACTATAGTTTTTATTACTCCACAGACCGAGGGTTCTGATACAAATTACAAGGGTGTTTTGAAGATTGTGGTAACTAAGCTATACCATTATATTGTAACTGGAGTTCTCTATTAAATGATTACAGATATAATGCAAACTATAAGGTACTATGTATGTATTGAATGTCAGGTTGTTATGGCTTTTCTACCTTCCAGTTTTTTATAAAGACTTAGTACTAAGCATGTAAAATAAACTGTATAAGAAATAAAATGTCACCTATTAAGAGGGCAGTAATACATTTAGTATCTATGGATTCAACTTTGTTTTAACACATGGTATGTTTCTGTACTGTTGGATACTGTGCACAGTTATAACAGTAATAATGTTAAATAATAATAGTAAAAAAAAAAATTGCATCTTTAACCCCTTTAACCCAGGAAAGTCATACATATACAGCACCGGTACAGTATATTATTCTTGTTACAATACCAGATGACTTTATTCACCATAGGAGGGTTCCCTAGTATCAAGGAGTTAATGAAGGCTGTATCTAATCCTTCCACACTGAATAATCTCTCCTAAGCAACATAAAATAGTCTGGTGGTGGCAAGAACAAAATATTTAAATCTTTCTTGGGCTGTAAAGGTTAACAAGTAGTGATCAAGTAGACCCCACAACCTCATTTCTTGCCTTCAACCATAATTATGTGATACCCAAACTTTGTCTTAATTGGAGGATCAGTATACACAGGGCTGGCCAGGGTTGAAACAGGTAGAGCAAAGGCAGCATCCTGGAAGGGGCCAACCATGGAACCTCGAGTCTGCCAGCCAAGGTCGCCCTAAAATTTTACATATGCAGTTACACCTAAGTACAGCATATTCTGGTAAAGCATTACAGGTTAAACACAGTGGGTGTCAACACTAATAATCTCTCTTACACCCACAGTACAGCATTCCCATACAAGTTCATCATCATCATCATGAGCTCTTTCCCACCTAGGGATGGGGTGTGGTAGGGTCCAGAATGCAGGGAAAAACACTTTAATCAACACTACCAATCAACAGCATGCCCAGAGACATTGGCCATACACAGAATCATACACCAATCAAATCCCCAGAATCCTGAATTTATCTCTCTGCCCATGTTTATGGATTTTTTTTTTTTTTTAATAGATGCACTTGGAAAATGTGAGTACATTTAAGTACTTGGGTAGCGTGATGAGTAAGGATGGAGGTTTGGAGGGTGAAGTGCTTGAAAGGGTACAGCACGGAAGAAAGGTTGCTGGTTCTTTGAAAACAGTGATAAGAAACAGGGAAGTGAGCATGGAAGTGAAAAAGTTACTACATGACAGTATTGTGATACCAACTCTAACGTACGGAAGTGAAGCTTGGACGTTGTTGGAAGGACACAAGTCATGAGTGAGAGCAGTGGAAATGAGTTATTTAAGAGGAGCCTGTGGAGTCACATGGAGAGACAGGCTGATGAATGAGGATATAAAGGAGCATTGTGGTATTGATGTGGATGTGATAGGAAGCGTTATGAGGAACACACTGAGGTGGTTTGGCCATGTGGAGAGGATGGAGGGTGAAAGACTGACGAAGAGAGTGTATGTGAGTGAGGTGGAGGGGGGAAGAGGGAGGGAGAGGCCGAGGATGAGATGGAGGGATGGGGTGGAGAGGTATGAGAGGGGGGTGTGAGTTGGGAGCAGGGCAGTGAAATGGCGGGGGACAGGGCGACTTGGAGGCGATTTGTTTGTGGCCACCCCAAACGGGATTGAGGCGTCTGGCAATAGATAGATAGACTTCACAATCATCATTTCTAAAACTTCTAACAGCTCATACGTGCACTTCCTAATGGTTGTCATTGTTGCTGTGACTGCTGGTTCATCTTGATATGTGCCTGGTGAACTGCAGGCAACCAGTCACTTCTGCCTGACACTGCACGAGATAGTACTGTATTGTTAAGGTTATGCTGATGGACTGTCTGTGTTATGACTGTAAGATGCATGAGGTGAATGAATGTGCTGTGCTGTGAGGGGCTACATTACAATGAGGGTGTTTGACTACAGATAGAAGAAATATGCAGTACACTCTAACGCAATTTAAAATTTACATATACCGGTATATGATACAAAACACTCATTGTGGGTCAACCTCTCTACTGCCATACACTTTTATCCAGTAAATGGTGGCCACAAACAAATTATCTACACATCACCTTGTCTCTGCCATCCTTCCAACTCACATCTCTCTCTCTCACAGTGAATGCGGATACAACATTATATACAGGTACCTCTTTCCTAAACTGTACAGACTCTGCCTAACCTACGGTATGCAATAATATCTGCATATATCTAAAAAATATCCCCTTCACTGGTGCTCAAGAGGGAAGCTTTCACATGGTAGCACAGACGAGACACAGCAAGACTACACAGGGTACCTAACTAACTGGTTATACTGTACACACAATTTTTTTACATACAATAATGCTGTTAACACAAATTAGGGAAACTGGCAGACTGACTTTGTATGTACAGTAACAATGAAACCTTAATCATCATTTTTTTTCTAATACTGTACAGTATACTAAGGATATAGTACAAGAAAATAATAATAATAATATATAAATAAATAAAGGCTACCCAAAACATGAATTTCTTGTATCTGATTATTCAACCTTGAAATTAAGTGCATTATAAAAATATAACTAAATACTAAATGGTAGTGTATCTGTGTAAACTCACCCCACTCCGTGCTTTATCCTCGGAATATTCAGCAGCTACTTCATTGAACTTGGCACCATTTTTAATCTTCTCAAGTGCTTCCAAGCATTTACTCTGTTTTTCACACAGAATATGTCGAACCTGGAAAAAATTATGCATTGTAATGCTAATACAATCAATAAAATAATGTTCATGCTAGCCAATAGTTCATTCATGTTTAAGGAGATTTTTGTCCATTAGCAGCTATTTCTTGTAGACCAATATGAGAATAAGATAATATGACAGCTAAAGACCCTTTCCACAGAGCTTCATCATGACTAGCACCATATTTTACTGTTATGGTAATCACTTGATACAGCTCAATATTCAAGATGGAGAGAGTGCAATTTTATGCCTAGTTGAAAAGAACAAAGCATAGATTATAAGATACATGCAAGACGAGCCACTGGAACTATGTATGAAAAGTATTAATGAATGGAAACAACTGTCAGACTAAACAGGACTAGAAAATATAAGAAAATTGTGTAGGGCACTTTAACTCTGATAAATACCTAAACTGGAACAAACCAAGCTCTACTGAAAAGTTGAATTGGTGATGCCCGTATCAGGTTATCTGCCTCACAAACATACATGCCACAAGGAACAAACCAAAACTACACAAACATAAATGCTTACTTTAATAGAGGTCCCTCCTCCTTTTTTCTCCTTGCCACCAGCTGCCCCTGCATCTCCTTTATCTCCACCTCCTTTAGCACCTTTGCCACCACCTCCACCTTTAGCACCGCCACCTCCCCCGCCCTTTTTCCCTCCACCCATACTACCCTGGTTAAGTTAAAACAGATTAATCAAAAAACTTCCGTGCCCTCAGGTGCAATACACTACACCACCTTACTTGGTCCTACTATACACCGCCCGAGTCAACTCTGGACAACAAATTATACATAGAGCTCAGTGATGTACGAACAGAACATGTTCCCACATACATTCAATTTACAAAAATCCAGCCATCATCTTTACGTGAAATTCATTAGTAGGTCATTTGTCCTCACAGATCATTACCATTTATGATTTCAATAAGCAGCTAGAAAGTGTTTGTGTGGTCATGATTTGATAAAGGGGATGTGATTTCGACTATATACCCACGAGTCACAGCCACAGAGTTATAACTCTGTGGTCACAACTCCTATGGCAATCTCGTCTTTGTAGGGCCAAATTCATCCTTGCTTATCGTATAAGTGAAATCTGATTATGGTCCGTTTTTCATGCTGTTGCACTCTTATGTACCTACCATCCATAACAAGCCCACTGTTGAGGTTACTACTAACACCAGCATACAACTACTCCTATAATGATCTAGATAAATTCCCACCACAGCACTTGAAGCACTGCATGATGAACAAGAAATCTCAAGATGGATAAATCTGATTCTTACCTCCAAGCCCAACCAAATGTCCTCTCCACTTGTCCTCCCACCTGTTATAACATAGGCCTACATTCTCAGCACCTTCTCTTAACATCATGCTCTTAACGTAGAGCTCATTTTGCTCTAAGGATCAGTCTGCTGCTCAGGAATGACATCACACAGGACTTCTTTATGCTCTTGAGTTGCCTTCACCCATGGATGTTATTTCTCTCAACAGCAGGAGAGTATAACTTTCTTCAAATGTAGTATTTAGGTGGTGTGATGAGCAAGAATGGAAGCTTAAAAGATGCACGATAGAGTACAGTGGGGTAGGAAGGTTGCAGGTCCATTCTAAAGTATGGAAGAAAAGTCAATGCTGGTGGGACACAAGGGTCAGTGGAAATGAATTATCTGAGACAAGCATCTGGAGTTGGAGTTGTGTGGAGAGACAGACAAATATGGTTGTTATGGAACACTGGTGTTGATGTGGATATGCTGGAAAGCCTTAGAGCAGTACCTGCAGACAGTCTGGTTATGTGGAGAGAAGGGAGAATGAGAGACTGACTGGAAGAGTGTATAAGGGTTAGGTGGAGGGAGGGAGAGGAAGATGAAGACCAATGATGAGATCATGGGATGGGGTGAAGAGGTGTATGAACTGGAAAGAAAACTGCCTGATGGTGGAGGACAGAATGACTAGGGGGTAACTTGTTTGAGATCCCCCACTTCTGGGATACAGGCATCCGACTATAAATATATACACATAAATAAACACAGGTGGGTAACATCCACTCATTTGTGAAATTCCCACAAAAGGACCCCCAGAAGAATGTGTACACTACCAAAGACCACACTGATGAGGAATATAGCTTTGTAACTGATGGATTCCTCTTCTCATTCTCTTATTTACCTGGTCTATCTTTCTTCTAGGCCCCCTTGAATTTGTGCTCACTGAGCTCCTCAGCATACTTTTGTGTCGTCTACAGCCCATCTCTCACCTGACTCACCTTTCCCTAATACAGTATTCATTTTGAGTAGTCACTCACTACCCTATTCACACCCACTCTCTCCACATGACCACAATATCTATGAACACTCTCTTCAACTCTGGTGTCCACAGATAACCTTACTCCTCATTGTTCACAGATTGTATTGTTCTTTATTAGTGAAGGAGTTCAAAAGGCAAAGATCTGAATGATGCTAGTCTTGAATGTGAACCACCAGGATTATGACTGTGTATGTACTGTATCTACAAACTGATAAAATCATCCAAATTCCTTGGCAGGGATAAGAGTATGCAATGTAAAATTGCATTAGTAGTTCAGTATAGTTAAGGTGACAGTCTCATGTCTGCTGTGCCATCCTCCTCAACCCCTTCTTTACAGCTATATCTTTTTACTGTTTATTCTTGCTACCTTCAAATGATTTTATACAGTTTTTCCTTCTTCTTTTCCTTTTCCTTCTGTCTTCGGGTGACTCTACACTGAGTGACAAGCTAAATGGTTTCCTGTACACCAGGAAATCATTTACTCCACTGGGTGGTAGCCATACAGTATAACTGACCTATGGTGCCTGGTGGTTTAGTGGGTAATTAAGGTGCTCCAACTGGACTGAGCCTGTGTCGGTTTATATCCAAGGGATGGTTGGCGTTTATTGCTCACATAATGCCATTCAGGGATGAGTGAGGCTGGTCACTCATCATAAATGTCAGGACCAACCTGACTAGCCCCGAGCTCTTATGCTCCTCTTGGGGCAACACAGGATTAGATGATGATGAGGAGGATGACAGGAGAGCTCTCTCAAACTGAATGGGTTAATGAAGGCCGTATCCAACCCTTCCGGCTTGAAGTCTTTCCTATTTTGGATAAAATAACCTGAGGGTAACAAGAGTAAACTCAGAAATACATTATCAGAATGAAGTGTTAAACATGACCACTGTACACTGTGTCAAACAAGTATAGTAGTTTGACACCTAAAGGGGAGTGTCTAATCATAGCTCCATGTTTTTGAAATGATACATCTATCAGTCTTTTCAGTCTGACTGGATAATAGTAGATATGGAGACCTGGCAATATGAACATAGTTCACACTCTGTATACATCATCATCATCCAGACCTCCTTCCCCACCACAGGGCAGGGATTTGGAGTAGCAATGTCCAGTCTACAAGGTAAAAAATATTGCAGAAATAGAATATCCATCTGCACTATAACCCAAGCTATATCTATATGAGTAAAAAAATATCTAGAAACTGGAAATGGAAAAAACAAGTCCATGCATCCATTCATACATCATTTAAACCTTAAACATTCTTGTTTCATCTCACAAGCGATGCCACCCACAAGTACGCTTCATCTTCATTATGCTGACCTTCATATCTGTGGGGAAGAGCCATTCTGTCAATTGTTTAGGATCCTAAACTGAAATTTGGGACTAAGCAGTCTAGCCCTGAGCTCTGACATTTCTAACAGAGATGTAATGGATTGGATGATGGATGAATGGATGATAACATCAGCTGTATGAAAAAGTTGAATTGTATACTGTGCCCTTCCATACCTACTTGATCCATCCATACCTATACTTTGTTAATTCTTTTGGTTCTTTAAAGTCCACCCTTCACTTTCTCATACATTCACTAATCATAACAAACTATCACCTTTACCAAAATGTTAATGGGAGTGATGTTTTTCTAATCATCATCATCATCATTATCCAATTCTGTTTTGCTCCTTAATGTCAATGATGTTTTTCTCAACTGTCAAAAGCCACTGCTAAGTACAGTTTTCAGCCGTGTGATCTCAGAGTAACGAGTTATCAGGATACATCCAGTCTGAGTACAATGGTCAGAGTAGTCATTCATACTCTGTAATATAACACATAAGATTATTTCACAACATGAACTTTTGAACATTATGATAATAGATTTTGGCCAAACTTTTTCAGACTGCCACCTCAAGCTGTCAGGATACTCAAAATTTTAAGGTAGTGCTCACTATTTGCCAAATTTCT
This sequence comes from Coenobita brevimanus, assembly GCF_032717465.1. Lineage (NCBI taxonomy): Eukaryota > Metazoa > Arthropoda > Malacostraca > Decapoda > Coenobitidae > Coenobita > Coenobita brevimanus. Next base: position 8,929,404 of record NC_137005.1, read on the forward strand.
TGGCTTACAGAACAAGTACCATATCAAAGTTAATAATGATACATACTATAGTGCAATAATATGTGATGAAAGTGAATGTACTGGGTAGTTTACATGGTGTGTTCCTCAAAATGCCCTAGGGTGGGAAAGGAGATCCGGATGATGATGATGATGATGATGCTGCATTGTAGCTAAGAATCTTACTGAAAAGCTAGTATGTTCAAACACATGTTTTTCCCTGAGGCTATACATTTTATTATCTGGACTGTAATGATCATTGTGAAAAAAAAAAAAAGTCAATAGTAAATGTTACCCAACAGCTCCTACTTTCATCAAAACTCACCCAACCTAAAAAACTGTGTTTGACCTATTTTCTCCTCTTGCTGCAGTACAGAATAACAAGCAAAACAACACAATGCAGTTGCTACTTGTGCAGAAACATAACATGAGGCAAAAATCAGCTTATAAATGCAGAATATTAACCACAATACCAAGCACAATATAACTTTTCACTGAATTTTAGGAATCTACAATAAGTTTTTCGTCCAGTTGTACTTTAATGAAAACCTCCATTCTAGAAAACAACCACATATTATGCTTTACAAATGACATGTGATGGAGAAGCAATAAATAACTTAATTGTAAAAATGTTCTCCCTTAGAGCTTAAAAACTGTAGCTAGCTGACCAGAAAGATGGTAATACAGCATCAACAACACTATCTTAAAAAGAAAGGTTTAAAAGTTACACAAAAAAATTCCTACAAAAATACAGTCCCGGTAAATGAAAATGCAGTTATAAATAAGTCTGTACCATCATACTCAAATAAACATGTCAACAAGACCTTACAACAGCAGTTATAAATACTGATAGGAATAAGCTATCACAATGTAAAGCTCTATGATAAATTACAGCACTGTACAAATACCCATTAAGTATACCCAGGATATACAGACTGCAACTGTATACCAAGGGACAGATCACTGATTCAGAAAGTACCCTAATGAAAAAATTTACACAAAACCTTCAGGAAAAACAGCTAGCTAGAAGTCTCACATCAAAATATGGAAAAACAAAAGCAAAGGTAACTAAGACGAAAACTCCCTACAGCAAAAATACATCATGCAATCAATATTAAATGATACAAAAATATTTACCATCAGCAGGAAGCTGTTTACATAAAGACAGATAACATCATTAATGTCAATGAGGTACTGTAACCCTTAATATATATGTAAAAATCAACATTAAACTTTGTGATGGACAGAATATGAAAGACTATACACTCAGTCTTTTCAAATCTAAAGTGCAGATTTAGCACAGGACCTTGTGCAGGAAAGATTCCCATGATTCAACCTCATTGTGTGAAAAAATAAACTAGTATGGGACTGGTACTTAACTCAGAAAAAATTCATATTACATCCCTCTGCTGTATGTATCACGTGAGAATTGGCCCTGTGTAGAACCTATTATACACAGCACTGGGCCCAAACAAGCCTGAAATAGGTACAATGTTTCACTATGTAGTTAGGAAATAGAGTTGACACTGGAATATATTAAAAATGTTTGTCTTCAGGCCACCTGTATGATGAAAAAAGGGATGAGGCCTCTAGTAGGACATATATATACTGTACTGTATATATAAAGCCAACATTAAGCTTTGTTGTAGAGTATGTCATAATGTCCTGGCCGGTATAGGAGATGGATGATTGGGGTTGTGTCCTCTGGGAAGTCATGTGAGGCCACTGTGGTTCCCTCCCCACGGTCCAGGTACATCACACGCACACCAACACCAACTGCACCCGTCAGTGCCACAATGTGCAGGTGGTCACACTCCCGATACATTGGTTCCACTTCCTAGAAATATCAGGAAGGAGACATGGGGGCCATATACTATTGTGAAATGATAGGTAAGGTAAAAATATTACTTTCAACATAATAAAAAATACTACTAATTACAGCAATAAACTGCAATCCTCAACAATGGAACTAAATGTATAATACTGTATGATTTTCGCTGTCCTAGCTCTATCTACGTCATCATCTTAAGTCTATTTCTCATGATTACATACATGGTTGGATGCCAGCACAGTTTTTTGATCTCTTTGTTGACATGACACAGAAGAGATATCTCAGCTACAACTGCTGTCTCTTTTGTTATGGGAGGTAAATGACTGCTTGCAATACGGTACAGGTGCTGGATAATGGTGTCATGATATTCCAACACTAAGACAAAAAGGAACTTACAGAGTATTCCCCTCCTGACTTCCTGCTATAATGACCAATTTTTAAAAATGCACACAGATTATGTGGAGAGTGTTTTTATTTTTCTACATCCAGGAAGTAATATAATGCTGCTGACCTGACCTGACCTGACACTTTTAAGTCTACAGAGGCAAGCTCAACACATTACAACACCAGAGGCATAAAAATGGGTGACCATGAAGGCAGCTGTTATTTATAACCAGCACCAAGTACTGTACTGAGATTATCCAAGTTACAAGGCATGAGTTACTTTGCAGCAACTGAATGATACCATACATCAAAATTTCATTTAATCACGTTTCTTTCTATGATTTCTGTATCATATTTCCCACTCACTCAACTACAGCATATATTACTGTTCAAGCCTCTCATATGCTGATCACAAGGGTAAGTCTCTTGACTGACTGACAATCAACAGTATTTTACCTCAACATTATTCCACTGCAACTAAAAAATTCTTTTAATATTTTTCACCAACAAAACAAATGAAGCTACAATTACTACATGATGCTATTTCAGTACATACATAATTACAAACACTTCTCACCTGCTTACAAAATTCCTCTACTGTTCTGCCACCCTCTATGAAGAAGCTGAAAAACTCTGCATTTTTCTGAAGATGCGCTGAGATTAAGAGGCGGAGGTAGACAACGAGATAGTCTGAGGTACCAGCATCATTACACACAGCCTCTACACGGTCCACACTGCCACTGCCTTCAAGGTCACTCACTACCTCCATGAACTGAGAGTAAAAAAAAAAATAACGGTAAATAATTGCTGCAGCCGTAACTGCAATTACTGACTCATCTGGAGGTCGACCCCATGAACTGCAGGCTGAAGCTGCCTGTCTCCTGCAGTCCAGCATTCTCCTTTCAAGGGATTGAGAGGAAACTGAGGGATGTTTGTAAAACCAGGCTGTGGAGCTGCCAGTTATAGCAGTGCCACCATATGAAAACATCCCTTTCCAATACATCAGAAAAGGAAATGTAGTTAGAGTACAAATTCCTAACAGGTTAGAGTGTATAGAGTGTACTCAACTTTAACTACAAATTAACACAGTGTTCATTTACATGGTATTTAACTTAAGCTGCCCATCCAAGTACAGTACAGCATATCTTATACAGTACTGTATTCAATAGAAAATTACTTACCATGTCATGGAAATCTTCAGTTGTAAACTTTGGAAATCCCATTTTGAAGAGCTCTTCCTTGCTACCTTCAAGATATTTCTTAAACCTGAAAAAGTATTAGATTCAAATATGAAAACGACCAACTGATTGAAACATCAACTATAAAAACCAAAAACATGAGAAGAAAAATACAAAGCTATTTGTGTGAATAAGACTGTTGTAACTGACGGGTAAACATGTATTGCTACTGTAAAGTTGTACTACACTTGTCATCCTACTTCACTCCACTGTTAGACCAAAGCACTCCATCAAGCCCTTCAATCTGGTGACATATTCTTTACTTATCTTGCTACCACCATAAAATTTTACTCAGATTAGAAGATTTTTCTGAGTAGAGAGGATGGATACAGATATCACTAATTTCCTTCACTACCAAGAGATCTTCCCTGGATGAATAAAACTATCTGGTGGTAGAATAAAATATCATTTTGTCACTAGACTAAAATGGGTTTACAGAGGTCTGGGCCATATCAATATCACTGCACATGTACTCATGGAGGACTAATGACAGAACTAGTGTAACAGAAGACAATATATCCCGAATAGTGGCCTGTGCAGGGATATAGACCAAAGCTGTGAAATATTATGGCTGGCAGTCTTGATGACCCATGATACTACATATAAGGCAAACAGCAGAATAACAGAAGTTTTAAAAACTGTACAATAAAATTCCAAATTCCATATACTGTACACACACAGATGCATAAAAAAAAAAAAACTTTCTTTGCAAATTAATTATCAACCTTACAGTACTTTTTCTTTTCTGTGTGTGTGTGTGTGTGTGTGTGTGTGTCTAGGTATGTGTGCGTGTGAGTGTGTGCATGTATTACTCTCACAATGGGCAGACTTGACAATTCATTCCCTGATGCCCAGCAGTTCTCTTACATGCCACACACCTTGGCATTGATATGAACTATATGCATCATCCATACTAACTGTGTGCTAGGGCTGTCTCATTCAGGAGTGGTATAATGGTATTTTCTGGGGCACTTTTATAACGTATTGGAAGGTCTTCTGGAAGATCAGACGTCTGTTTTTAGTGAATAAACTGGAACTGTTCCCTGCCCTAGTTTGGGGCCAAGCTTATGTTTTTCTAAACAAGAGACTACTTCTCTAACAACTTTATTCAATTTACAGTGTGATGAGATAGGCTTTGAGGAATAAGTGGCAAAGTAATATGAACATGTTTGGGGCTGTGGTGTTATTTATGCTGTTCTGCCAGGCATAGCTTCATAAATAATACTACCACATACAGAATAAACTGAAGCAATGTTAGCAAAACTTACCTAGCTAATTCATCTCTGTGGTGAATACAGTACTCTAAGTAGGCAAATATGAAACCTCTGAGGAAGCAGTTGCCATCTGGTCGGGTGCGGCGAATTTTAGAATATTTGGGTAGCAGGGTTTTTACCTGGAAGAGAAATTAATGTACACCAATTTCAACTAGATTATAAGCTATGTCTATGCCTCGAATTCAATGTTGTGCTTTTCAGTTTATTCCTGCAATGATCAAATAATTATTACTCATGAAGAATCCCTAACCCCTCCAGTTCTAAAGTCTCTCTTAAATTGAAGAAAGTACAGTAGTTTACAGATAGCAAGAACATGATATAAGAGACATTCCTGTGACTACTGGGCTTAATTTTCTCATTAAGGGGTCTCTCTGCATAAAACTGGGTGGTGGTATAAGGAAAAATTTTATATTACCATAACATAAAGGCTAATCTGAATTAAAAATAAAAATAAATAAATAAAAATAAATGCCATGGGAAATCTCTCACACTCAATTTTCTATCACTCACTGCAGCTCTTTCTTTTCGGTATATCCTACATTCATCTGTGTCATTACCAATCTTTCAACTCTAAGGACCATTTTCTCATTGGCAATGGAAGTTCCCTAGCACCTGGTCACCACTAGTTTATAGTATTTCTGTATCTGGCACACCCACTTGTATGGCATTAAGCAAACTGTATCAATATTGGAAAGATATAAAGACCAGAGATTATAAAGGTATAATCTGGATGACTATATTTCATTAAGGAGGTACTAAACAGACTCCTGAACTAATGATAATGTGGTTTCTATACCTATCCGTCGACTTATCTATATTTACTTATCTATTTTCTCCCATTCCCATACAACTCTAATTCCATACATCTACTGGCACCTAAATTTTCTTCATTTGTATTGCAGTATTACTTTTACCTATCTTATACTTCACGTTAAGGTAGTATGTACTGGTATATATAATTTTCAAACACTGTATAAACTCACCTTGCCAGAATATATTGGATCATTTGAATACTCCTGCTCCAGTGAATTGAGGTCATCTAGTGAGCCAACCATTGCAGTATTTGCCTTTATCTGGAAAATTTTAATTCAGTGTAAATTTAATATTAGATACGCAGTATGTTCATCACCTCAAACACACTACTAGCTCCAGGCAACCCCACCACAGTGGATATCATGACAGAGTCAGTTCCAGACTACAGGCATACTCCGATTTAACCAAGCAATTAGTTAAGTAAAAATCCATCGTTAGCCAGGGTACCATATCTAGGGTTAGATTTAACATGTAAAGTATAGGGATGCATTTTTAAGCCATGGGTTTCCCCCCCAACCAAGTCCTGACCCCACCCAAATGAGTCCCAAAACAAGTTTCTAGCAAACTTAAACCCCCAAATACCTTTAAAACAAGCTAAACTAAGCCCAAAAGCAGTTTATAACTCACCATAACCCAAAAATAAAATCTGAAAATCATCAAAAATAAGTCTGGAAAAAATCAAACTTAGTAAACTGTACCCCAATATACAATGTTCACCCCACCTATGACTAAGACACATTAATATAAATCTAAAAAGTTTATAAATTAACCTAAACACACACACACACAAAATCGTTATACTGGGGTTTGGCCATCGTTCAGAGGGGTAGGGTGGTATTTCTACCCCCATTGCTAAGCCAGCGCATCAAATCTAGGGGCATCGTATCTCGAGGCCTACCTGTACTATGCCCTTATATACCTCTCTCTCTCTCTCTCTCTCTTTCCCTTTGTGTATACAGTAGTACGGTTTTACTTTCACCTTCCATGCCACATAATACTTTATATTCTGCTTCTTCAAACATTAGCTACCAATAATTTCATCAGCAATACCATATTCTTCTAGACCTCTTTTCTCACCCAAGGGTGGAGTGAGATAGGATCTATACCACTGCGAGAGTCACCACCAAGCTTGTCATGGCATTAGGAAAAAATAAATACAGGGAGAAAATGCCTGCCCATCTAAATATGTCACACTCACATTTATCTGTTATTCAAGTCCTCAGAATACTGATTCCATTTCACAGACATAAATGTCAATTCTTACATACCATAACCTTTTTAAAATTACATCCCCATACATTCAAACCCTCTTTAATATACACCTACGGTATCCATGAACTACAACTAGAATGAGAACAGAAATAAAATGTTCTTTTTTGTCACTAAACAATATAAGAATTAAGACTCCTCTTCTAAAATATGAACAATAAAGCTATAACTACAGTTCATTATTGACAAATTAACTGCAACATACCTCTTCTGCAATTTGTTTTTCCTGTGCCATGATGAGTTCATCTTGGTTGACATCTGTAAGAACAGCACAACAATATTTAGTGTGATTTACATGAAAACTGAGCTGGACCTTGGCTTACCTACAGTTAACTGGTTACTAACCAAATTCAAATAAATCTTACCATCAGAAACTGGAAATGTTTGATCAATGTGATCTCCGTCCACTAGAATAATATGTGACTAAAAATTAATTAGGAAATGACCGTCGAGTAAAACATTCAGTGTCTTCAATTTCACAGATTTAAACAATCTTCGTATTTAACATCCACGAAATCTAAACACCAAAACTATGTATGAAAGCCTTGGTGACATTACTGGCTTACTGGGGTCATATTCAGAGGGTTTTGTGGGACTTTCTTGGGCGTTGTTTTGTTCCATGTCGGTGTGCAGGCGTCACCCCACCAGCTGCAGACACCCAGTTTGTTTACCATGGGCAAAAACTGTCTCAACCCATCTCCACCATACTCAAACATCTACATTAGTATTCACTATGTATGTATAAAACATAAAATTGCGCCAATAATTATGATAATTTAATGTGCATTTTTCAAGCTAAGTCTGGGAAAATGTGACTAATAGGGAAGAAAATAGTCGTAATTATGCGAAGGAGAAGCCAGAGCCAGTAGCCGATACTTAAATACAGGTACTGAGAAAACCATTTCCAATAATATTTGTTTTTTGCACATCCAGTGCATGTAGTATATAATACCACATATATATATTCAATCCAAATGATTTAATAGACACACACTCCACCGGGTGTTAAAATCTTCCAGCACCTTCCAGAATGAGTCATGTTTACTTGATGCACGATAACCTTTCATACTTCTTTTTTAAGCCTCCTTGATAAAATTAACCCAAAGAACTAGAAGACGGCTATAGGAATAATATGCGTACTTAAGGGCTTAATTGTGCTACTTGATATATACTGGATATCCAACTGTGAATACAAACGATAATTTCATAAAGGGCGTATAACTTTATAAACAACAGTCACCGCTTTACATGCCGAAAAGGGAGGTGGAAGTGGAGCTGTCACCTGCCTTTGTATCTTGCTACATCGTTCGGAACTTATATTCACCATCATCTTTGTTTATATAATTTGGTAGTTGCCAGTTTAAGGAATCAAAATGGCCAATAAGAGTGGTCCCAGCAACACCAAGGGAATGAGCAAATCCGAATTTAAAGACAAGGAGAAGCCTGCTCAAATCCGGAACAGCAACATTGTAGCAGCCAAAGGTAATTTTTGAAGTGATACTTGATTCAGGAATGTAGCAGTATAAATGCTGTAAGGCCTTGTCTGGGTGTAGTAGCCGTAGTACTTAAAAGTTTCATCATGAAGAATTTGTAATGTAACTTAGGCATTGAGAAGCTCTGAAGGAAGCTACAGTTATTTATTGCTCCGGTGATAAATATTTAATAACTGGTATTCTGAATATCTACATGGATATTATGAGAGTAGTACAAAAAAAGTTGAAAACAAATTATCGATTTCTTTAAGTTTATTCTGAATCTCTGGTAGGTAAATCCTAAGGGTTCACAGCAATCAGCATCAGTTTTATTACACTTACACTTAAGTACATTGCGCAGACCAGTCGAGTATGCTGCGCCCTTAGACAGTAGGCTATATGATGGCTGTGGTGGTGGTGCGAATGGGCCTGCCTCCATTCATGTGTACAGTATGCCACATCTTTGAAAACATTTGCCCAAAGAGGCCATTTTCTGGCTGCTTATTCCAGTAATTTATCATTCTAATTTATCATCCTATATAAAATAGTTTTTATTTGTATTTTTTTGGACTCTTTGAATAACTTGTTGTGACTCTCATTTATTTTGGTAGTTGTAGTTAACCATCTAAAAGATATCTAATGCAGCCATAATTTTGAACACATACCGGTAATCATTTGGTATCTTTTTTTTAAATCTTGAGCTTTGGAAGCTTTAACCTTCATAGTCCAGAGGTTTCAGAGCTTAATGATATTGTCTGAAGGTAGCAAAATCAAACCTGGAGGGCACGTTATTTCAGGTTTTAGCCTGGCTGGCCCATAGAATGCAATGTTGGCCTTATATTTCCAAATAGATTTAAGGGGAAAATTTTCAAGACTGTTTGAAGTGACGTGTCTCATTGTTATTTATATTATTGTTGTTTATTATTGTTACTCTAATGTTTCACTCTAATATCAGCATGACAGGATGAAAATTGGTAAATTTTATAGTACGTGTTGTGATATCCTGATTTTTGTTACAGCTGTAGCTGATGCAATTAAAACTTCTCTTGGACCACGGGGTATGGATAAAATGATCCAGGATTCAAAAGGTGAAGTGACAATCACAAATGATGGAGCCACAATCCTGAAGCAAATGAAAGTGCTACATCCAGCAGCAAAGATGTTGGTGGAATTGTCCCAGGCACAGGATGCTGAGGCTGGTGATGGCACCACAAGTGTTGTCATTCTAGCAGGTACCTTTCTTTATATACCTAGGTGCAGTTGTCACCAACCATTTGTATATTTTCAAATGTGCATTGAAGATACTGGTAGGTATAAAAAAAAAAAAAAAAAATTACCTGGGAATTCATTTTTGAAGTACAGTACCTTCATCGGCAGTCATATCAAATGTTAATACGGTCATCATCATTCATTGCCAGATGCCATGTATCCCAAATGGGGTGGCCAAGGGCTTAGAGTTAATTGTTTTACAGGGAGGGGCACTAATCCTCCACCAACCCCACTTGACACGTAGGGAGAATGTAATACGGTACTTTTTACACATATACTGTATATGATATACAGTGCGCATATATTGTATGTATATCACAATGGGCTTGTAATTTTTCAGGAGCTATGTTGGAAACATCACAGAAGTTGTTGACTAAAGGATTCCATCCAGCCAGCATCACCGATTCACTTTTACACTTCTCAAGCAAAGCTGTGGAGGTACTGGAGTCTATGGCAATTCCAGTTGACTTGGCGGATCATGCATCTCTGCTGAAGAGTGCAAACACTTCCCTCAATTCAAAGGTAGGATGTATATGTGTTTTCATATATACTGTATATATTAGTCCAGTTCCCATAGTGGTTGCTGCAGTGCTGCATGATCTGCAGCTTTTTGAATTCCTTTGACCCTAAGGCTGTCTGTCTGTCACAGGACTTCAACAGCGTATCTGCCTGCTTGCTAGGACACATTCCATCCATCCATCATCCAATCCTATGATTCAAAAATATCTTCAACAGTAATTATATATGGCACATATTACATGTCTGGTCCACCATATGTTTTTTTTAACAAGTTTGCAGCAACTATTTGGAAGTAATTAGCTGGTTTGGCATGTAGTGCTGCCTACTTCTTGCCTAGCTTTTATCATTCTTTTTCTGTGCCTGTCTTCCTCTCTTCCTATTTCTCCCATCTTTCCAGTCACTTTTTATTGCTTTTCTTTCCTTTACAGGTGGCTTTACATAGAGTGACAAGCCAAGTGGTTTCCTGTATGCCAAGAAACCATTTACAATGCTGGGTGGTAACCATATAACCAAACCATACATGCTCCCTACTGTATGTATCAGCAAGTGGGTTGGTGGAGGGTTAGTGTCCCTCCCTGTAAAACAAATAACTCAAAGTCAAATGGCCACCCCTTATGGGATTATGGTATCTGGCAGTAGATAGATAGATAGAATTCTGATCCATGCACTTTCGGAATTTAGAAAAGCCAAGTACTGTACTGTATTAGGTGACTGACATTTGAGAAAATTTGCTTTTATATAGCAGCTGTGGGTTGTGATGAACCTGTATTCTTGTTTACTTAAAGAAAGTATTCTGGTCCTTACTCCATACCAATTGATTTCTGTGTTTAGCATGTTACTTTAATATATTTGTGTTAATTCTTTATGCAGTCTGTCATTAGTTAAAAAAAAAAAAAGTATAACATACAAGATTAATTCATATATATAACTATATCCAGATGCCTTAATCCTGTAAGGGGTGGCCATAAACAGATCACTTCCATGTCACCCTGTCCTCAACCATTTGGCTGCCCTTTCTCCTGTTCACACCCCTCTCTCTCTCATATACCTCTCAGTCCCATTTCTCCATCTCATCCTCTGTCTCCCTCCACCTCACTCACTACACTCCCCTATTTTGTCTCATTCTCCGTCTTCTCCACGTAGCTAAACCATCTTAGAATATTTCTCTTATTTTTAGCATATCCCTATCAGTAAGACCACTCCCTCACATCTTTGTCCTTCTCCCTCTCTATGTCTCCACATAAACTGCATTATACAAAACACTGAAGGAAGAGATACCAGTAGCTGCCTAAGCTCTGTTATTTTGTTTTTGTTTTTTCTTGGGGGGAACAGTTTGCAGCTTCTGACCTTTGGTTCCTTCCTTACATTAAAAAAAAAAAAAAAAAAAAAAAAAAAAAAAAAAAAAATGGTCCATGGCCCTGTTTTTGGAATTTAGGGTCTGACTTGAATAAGACCAGCTGTTCATAGTTAATCCTTGTATGTTTTTGATTTTTTTTTTTTTTTTTTTCATATACAGTATATATAATCTTTCTTTCCTTCATTCTTTCCTCTTCCCTCTGCCTATGGGTGACTCTACACTGAGTGACAAGCCAGATAGTTTCGTGTACACCAGGAAACCATTTACTACACTGGGTAGTAACCATAAAACCAAATTATGGTGCCTGGTGATTTATTGGGTAATTAAGGTGCTCCAATTGGATTGAGCCATTGTAGGTTTATATCCAAGGGATGGTTGGGATTTATTGCTCACATTATGCCACGCAGGGATGAGTGATGCTGGTCACTCTCATCTTGTCAGAGCCAGCTTGCCTAGCCACGGGCTCTTATGCTCCTCATGGGGCGTCATAGGATTGGATGATGGATAGATAGATATATAATTGTGGCTACCATCAGTTTCCTTCACCTATAGGGAAGACCTCTTTTACTGCAGGGGTTAGAAACAATCTGTAGTACAATACTCTAGTATTTCCTGTTGTATGATTTTACTCAGCTTTGAAGAGTCTTATCTGACTGCAAGGATATTGCTTAAACTAAACTAGTGGCAGGTGGTTATTAGTAAGTTTCCATTTACAGGTTGTCCATGAACATTCAGGGATGCTGGCTCCTATGGCAGTTGATGCTGTCATGAAAATTGTAGACCCATCAAAAGAACATAATGTTGACTTGAAGGATATCCGCATTATTAAGAAGCTTGGTGAGACGGTAGAGGACTCCCAGCTTGTAGATGGCATTGTGTTCACCCAGAAGACCCAAGGCTATGGCGGACCCAATAGGATGGAAAAAGCAAAGATTGGTCTTATCCAGTTTTGCATTTCACCACCCAAAACTGATGTGAGTAATTTAAATACCGGTATTTATTTTGTACAAATACTGCTTTGTGGAAATAGTGCACCATCTTTAAGGTTGTTATTGTATTGCTGTCCATTTGTAAAGCCTCTCAGCAGATATCCATCCAAACCTTAAAACATTTAGTGATGTGTTATATACAGTCATCGTCTGTGATGAGCATTTCAGTATATGCAGTAAGTTTAGCACCTTTATATTTATCGGTATGCTTGCTTCTTCCTGTGGTATAAGTGTTAGTGATGTAAAGCAGCTGGTTTTTCTCATTTAGTTCATAATATGACTAGATGGGCAGCGTTCTTAGTACCGAAGCTGTTTGTTTGCAGTGCCATTTCTCAGATGCTAATGGTACTTTACTTTAAATATCAAAACATCATTATTCTAATCCAGATTCTCATACTACAGTGAGGTTGGTAATATTAAAAAACGAGGAAGTGGCAAAAACTATTACCGGTATCATAATGATGTGGTTTTACACCACATTTGAGAGGCAAAGGGGTTGCCTCCATTTAGAAGATTGTGTTGCGACATGTATTTGGGACTGGAGGCCATTCCTTGTCAGTCAGTGGCTGTTGGGTTAAATTCAGTGTTCAACTCCTTTACAGTATCAGTAGTATGTGCTCTGCCTCACTAGACCCTGGTGGCTGTATAGAGATGCCCAGTGATATAGGCTGTTCATCCATTCGTTTACCATAAAAAATTAAAAATCTTGGCTTCATATTCCAGTGTGTGTTTATTCAGTTGCATCACACTGGGGGAACTAATGTGAGTGAGAGAAGTTGGGTTAGGATAACAGTATAATCCTGATTAATGAATGTCTTGATTCTGAGAAGACATTATTACAGACCAGGACCACCTTGAATATTTTTGTGTTCAGTATCTTATTTAGCTATATGGTTGCAGATGGACAACACAGTGTTGATTCGTGATTATGCTGCAATGGACCGTGTGTTGAGGGAAGAACGCCAGTACATCCTTAATATCACCAAGAAAATCAAGGCTGCAGGCTGTAATGTACTTCTCATTCAAAAGTCCATTCTCAGGTATGGGTAGTGCATAACTAATTTCATAAATACATATCTGGTAGTTGTAAGTAACTAGACACACAGCAGGAAGTGGTTAGTGAGTGAGAGTTTTCAAACTGGAAATAAAATTATCATTCATCATTCCATTCCCCCCCCCCTCCCTCCAAGTGGGGCAATGTAGGGTTCAGAAAACAAAAGAAAAACATGATAGAAAATAAACTGCGGCATGCCCAGTGAAATGGGTTACACACTTTTTCACTCACACTTCAAGAGGGGAACAAGTCAAGAGTGAGAGCAGTGGAAATGAGTTACTTGAGAGGAGCATGTGGAGTGACGTGGAGGGACAGGTTGACGAATGAAGAAGTGAAGGAAAGTTGTGGGGTAGATGTGGATGTGGTTGAGAAGATTAGGAGAAATACACTGAGGTGGTTTGGACATGTGGAGAGAATGGAAAATGAAAGACTGACTAAGAGGGTGTATGTAGGTGAGGTGGAGGGAGGGAGAGGGAGGGGTAGACCTAGGATGAGGTGGAGGGATGGAGTTGAGAGGTATATGAGGGAGGGGGGGTGAGTTGGCGGGAGGGTAGTCAAATGGTGGGTGACAGAGTGACTTGGAGGCGTTTTGTCTGCGGCCACCCTTTGCGGGATTAGGGCGTCGGGCTATAGATAGATAGACTTCAAGTCTGAGTCCTGATCCTGCCTAACAGGCATAACCATCTACACATAAGTTTTGTGAATGGAAAAGTATAACAGCACTGGCAAAAGTAATGTTGTATTCATTCATTCAGCTATCATCTAATCCTGAGTTGCCCCACGAGGAGCGTTGGATCCCGGGGCTAGGTAAGTTGGTCCTAACACTTATGATGAGAGTGACCAGTCTCACTCATCCCTGAGTGGTAGTATATGAGCAATAATCCCCAACCACCCCTTGGATATAAACCTGCATGAGCTTAGTCCAAATGGAGCACTTTCATCATCCACTAAACCACTAGGTGCCATACGGTTACGTACGGTATTTTTTTTGCAGGGATGCCGTAAGTGACCTGGCCCTTCACCTCTTGGCGAAGCAGAAGATCATGGTTGTGAAAGATATCGAACGTGAGGACATTGAATTTGTCTGCAAAACCCTGGGATGCAGACCAGTTGCCTCTCTTGACCACTTTACGCCAGAGTCGTTGGGCACAGCTGAACTGGCTGAGGAGATTCAAGCTGGTGGTAGCAAGTTTGTTAAAATCACTGGAGTGCAGAATCCTGGAAAAACGGTATCCATATTGCTGAGGGGTAGTAATAAACAGGTTGGTTGAAGAAACCGATTTAAGTATTTTTTCATATCTACCAGTAGCTTTTGTATATTTAGTTAATAGAGGAAGAATTTTTCTGCGTATAGTGATAAGAAATGAGGATGAGTAACGGGAAGTAACTAACTTTATACAGATACCAGATTTTCTATGACTAATGAGAGTATTAAAATGGTAGGTGTTGGAGGAGGCAGACAGATCCCTTCATGATGCCTTGTGTGTGATTCGTTGTTTGGTCAAGAAGAGGTTCCTCATCCCTGGAGGTGGGGCACCGGAAGCAGAGTTGTCTGTTAAGCTTACACAGTATGCTCACACACTCAAAGGCATGGATGCTTACTGTTTCAGGTAAGTACATTTATTTATTTAAAAAAAAAAAAAAAAAAAAAAAAAAAAAGTTTCCTACAGTAACCCATGAAATTGTTTATCTTATAACTGATACAGATGATGCATCGTAATACATTATTATATTAATCATATTCTGTTACAGTGCATTTCCTGAATCACTGGAAGTTTACCCCATAACTGATATACAGTACATGATGCATCATTTTACTGTATAGGTATATTATACTTATATACTCTTACAGGACATTTGCAGAATCACTTGAGGTCATACCAGGAATCCTAGCAGAAAATGCTGGCTTGAGTCCAATCTCTACAGTGACTGAACTTCGCAATAGACATGCCCGTGGAGAAACTCATGCTGGGATCAACGTCCGCAAGGTACTTCATCATCAGTAGTAGCTATCCATACTTAAATCAGTATTTTATAATGTAGAGAGCCTAGTCCATTTTTTGAGTATTTAGAGCTGACTGCTGTATATATAATAAAAACTCATTAGATTGATGTGCTGTTTGGAGTTGTCAGTTTACTATACTGAGTAATACGATACACATTAAAAGATACAGGTACATCGTTCTGAAATGTGCCTAACTTCTCCAGCAGCAATATTGGAGTAGAGGAGAGGGCGGCTTGCTTTTCCTGATCATGTTAGCATATTATATGGTAGTAAAAGTTTTGAAAGTACCTTATTAGGTGGTGTAGCTTGCATATTCTAATTTTGTTAGCATATCATCGTAAAAGTGCTTTTAATGAAATGTTTATCATAAGAGTTTTAATTTTTCAGTACTATAAGCAAGACGGCATCATCAGTACTTCATGTATCGTATCTAGTGGAATAATTTTGTATTTCTTTGCAGGGAAGCATCAGCAACATAATTGATGAGAATGTGCTGCAGCCTCTTTTGGTGTCCACCTCTGCCATCACACTTGCTGCTGAGTGTGTCCGCTCCATTTTAAAGATTGATGATATTGTAGGTATCCTTGTGCACTTTAGGATCAGGTTGCTTAGGTGAATAAATGGCTGTTGTAGCCAGAATAACATTCAAATGTCCCATTCATCTTTTAAGTTTTTTTTTTTTTCTTTTTTTCTTTTTTTTTAAGAATATAATACGTCTTAAAATTGAAGGGGTTGAGGGTGATTTGTCATTTTTAAGAGAACAATAGCTTATTCATTTTTTAGTTTCATGGGGATAAGATGACCCTCTTTATATTTATGCAGTGTCTGTGTGTGCGTAAGAGAGTGAGAGTGAGAGAGACTAATCTTATTTTTATGTACAGTACAAGTCCCATTATTCGGCATCTACGGGACCAGGATGATGCCGAGAGATTAGATTTGCCGAATAATCAAAAACCTACCCACTCAGTACCTTAAATATATTGGTGAACACTGTCATCACCACTTATGGTATGGTATGGTATTACAACTGTGTTTGGAGAGAGTACTTTATACTGTACAGTACTGCAATCAATACAGTACTATACCTGAATCTGAAATATATATATATATATATATATAAATTAGTGAACATATACAAGGGTAATGACACAGTAGGCCTACATGTCAGATTACACTTCCTGGATGGCCAAAATGATACGGAATATTACCTACCAGCTCAGTACATCACTTGTATTGGTGAACTCATCACTACTTATATTATTACAAATATGTTTGGAGTGAGTACTGTATACAGTACTTTTTCCAAACAAAATAAAATAGTCAGAAAATTGCATGAAATAAAGTAAAGGGATCTGAATTGGTAAGGTCTTTCTGATGAAAGTTATAATTTACATTTAGCACTCACTCTTTTGTTCGTTTTTAAGTTTACACGTGAAAGGAGAGTACTGATGGAAACAGTAATGTATTCCATGAACCCCTTAATAACCTCCGACATTGAACAACCCTTTACAGTACCGATGTCGAGTTAGTGAGCTATGGAAAAACTGTGAACAATTATGGGAATGGAACGAAGGTCACTGGTATGTTTACACAACTCTACGCTACGATTCCAAGCAGTCAGGGGGTCAGTTGATCTCAGATGTTTTCGCCCATTTGGTAAATGCACCGTAACTTTATCAATTCTCCAGTCAGTCATAGCGAATCATAGCATGGTTTAGGAAGCTAAATAACACATTTCTAGGTGCGCCAGACGATTATCTTCACATCTTATAAGAAAATGGAAGAAATTAAATCCCTCTCTGAGTACGTAAAGTTCTTCCATTCTGCTGAAATCAATTTATTTTTCTTAAAGATGTGAAGATAATCGTCTGGCTCACCTAGCAATGTGTTATTTAGCTTCCTAAACCCATGCTATGATTCGCTATGAGTCACGGAAAGATTGATAAAGTTACGGTGTATTTACCAAATGGGTGAAAACATCTGAGATTAACCGACCGCCTAACTGCTTGGAATCATAACGTAGTCACGTAAACATACCAGTGACCTTCATTCCCTCCCCATAATTGTTCAGTATTCTTTATAGCTCACACTAACTTAACATCACTGACATCGGTACTGTAAAAGGTTGTTCAGTGCCGGAGGTTATTAGCCCCTTAACCGCGGGGCGTCACTTTCGTGACGCTTGGGAGCAAGGGATCATACCGCGGGGCGTCGCTTTTGTGATTCTGTGTTATTTTGAATTCACCCGGGCTTCCAAGTGGGGGCTTGTATCATCTATCAGTACTGCCAATGTCCAACATTAGTCAGCACTCCTAATCTCATCTGTACTCCCATCCATTGTTGACAATTTAGCCATTTCTCCCTGTTCTTGACTCCCCTCCCTACCCCCCCTCCATTACCCTATCCACTCGCCTGCCCGGCCGTGCTACGCTAAGTAAATCTTCCCTGGAATTTTTCACTGATTTCATCCATTGAAATAAGCCCTATGTCCTATTCTTATACCAAATAATATATACAAGAAAGAAATAAGGTAAGTGAGAGTGCCATACACCTGGAGTTGGCTAATTATCACCTGACAACACCTCACATGCACTCGTTCGCTAATTTTCGCTGTTTTTTTCCCCTTGAAATATGCCATATAATCTATTTTCGTAATAAATATACATGTAAGGAGGGAAGGGAGAAGCCTAAGTGATATTTACATTCACCTGGAACTACCTAATTTATACTGTATTGTCTAGATTTCCTGCCAATCATTTCAGTGCTAGACATAGCTGTTTCAAGAGCTAACATTGGTAGCTCTGAATATTCCCTATGTAGGCCTCTACCCCGGCCCTCCGTTATCAGTTTACTCTCATCTTCCGAAGTGAGGGTACGTATGTTTCTTCTTGCTGACTTCAAGGACTTTTTCACCCCCATGCAAAGGGCCCTGTGACCTTTACCCCCTACTAAACCTCGTGTGGAAAGAGGTAAAGGGCTGACAATTGATAAAAGAGTGACTACGATCTTTCTATTGAGTAAAACAGTGCAAGTGGAATTGTAAATAATGTGTAAACAGCAAGTGAAAGTAATTAATGTAAATATATGTGAACAATGGAAAATAGTTTTATAAGTTACTTCAAGTGGCAGTGCATAACACAGTGTAAATAAAATAGAAATGTAAATAACGTAAATAGAAATGTAAATGAGTAGTATTATAAGAATACGAGTATATACCCTAGGAGTAATGAAAGTGAAAGTTTCACTCTAGCATGTCTGAATGCTATGAGTTATGAGAGTGAAGATGAAAGTGACATTCACTCTCAATGCTAGTATACAGGACGAGAAAGTGAATGCTACGTAATTTACTGAAAGAAATTGAATCCCTACAGTGACAGTAAACTAATACTACTGAAGGAAACTTATGGATAAAGACTGTAGATATATATGTGTTATATAGTAATAGAAATATAAAGTGTGAGGGGTTTTATGAATAATAAATGACAGAGTACCAAGAGCGAACTAGTGCCAGTGCGACGATCAGACGCGCTCGTAATTTCCATTGCTTTCACTGTTTTTTTTTTTTTTTTTTTTTTTTTTTTTAGTATGGATCCCAAACTACTTGAAAATTGTAGAATAGTGTTTATAGTGTTTGTATCTGGCTGTGGTAATCATATTACGGGTTGTCGGGAAGTGTAAAGTGGAGACTTCGTTACCCTACTTCAGAGGTCTCCACAAGTCCTACGGTAACCGACGAAGGCTCAACAATCATTCCAGGAGAAAGCTGAAGGTATGTGCCATAAGCATATTTAATTTTATTATTCTAAGACTAATAACTGATTTTTGGCAAATATTTTTTGAGAGTCTGTCGGAGCCCAAATAACCCCGTGGGACACGCAAGTCATTGGTAAACAAGCCCGCGGTGTAGGGGTTAAGGGGTTAATGAGATATATTACTGTTTGCATCAATGCTCTCTCTTTCACGTTAAGCACAAAAACAAACAAAAGAATGAGCACTAAATGTACATTTAACTTTCATCAGAGAGACCTTAGTAATTCATATTCCTCCAGTTTATTTTTAAGTATTTTTCTGACTTAAGGTTAGGTTAGGTTTGGTTAAATTATTAGGTACAGTTAAACTCAGTTAGGTTAGGTGCAGTTAAACAGGATAGTCCCTTCCACCATAATGCTGAGGAATAAAAATACTAGAGCTGTCACAGCCGTACAGCTAAAAACAACGGGGAAACTGATTTAACAAGCAACATTTATTTATGGGTAATGCATTACAGTGTCAGTGGTTCATGGGCTACTCAATTACCAGTGTCATTTTCAGGAAGGCATCAAGAATGAAAGAATTTCAAGAATTAGCGTAGGGGCTTGGAACGTAACCCTCGCTAATTTGGTGGGGGTGGTTACTGTAGTGTATGATACTGTGCAATATTGTAATCAGTACAGTACTATACCTGAATCTGAATAAAAATATAGAAATTAGTGAACGTACAGAAGTGTAATGAAACATTAGGCCTACAAGCCACAGATAACACTTCCTAGACTGCCGAGATGATTCCGGACATCTGCCGAACAGTCAGTGATTTTCGTAAATGGGACTATTTCTCAAAACTGCCGAAATGTCGGATCTACCGAACAATCAGCTGCCGAATAATAGGACTTTTACTGTATTAGGTAGATGGATACTGTTGACCCACGAAGGTAAAACCACAAGTATGGGTAAAAGTCTGGTGTCTGTGCAGCCATCACTCTTTGACAGGGAACACCACAAATACAGAGTCCAACCCAAAACTAGCATTGTCATTTTGCAGTAGATATCTGGGTCTCAGGTTTCCAGCATCTGTTGGGAGATAGCAAACTAGGTGATTTTGGTGTCTGGATAACATGCGCAGCATCAGCTGCATCATGCTTAACCACAATATGGGGGTTATGGTATTCAGTTTATATATATGATAAAGATGAATTCTCATTGTTTGGTAACATATTTGTTGAATTTTTCATTTCAGGTAAATGTGATCCGCTAGTGATGAGATTTGCACCAGGAAACATGGACCCACTTCTTTAATCAAACTGCATTGTGTATAATGTGCAGTGCTTAACTAGACTGAAGAATAACTCATCCAGTGTGCTTTACTTACACAATAAAATTATGAGCTTTATCTAGCGTTTATTTTCCTTGTGCCTGAACAGAAATTTATATAATCAATGGTGTCATTACATCAGTAACTGGAATTTGGCCAGTTTATCCATGGTTTATCCATCCATCATCCAATCCTCTGTTGCCCCATGAGGAGCGTGAGAGCCTGGGGCTAGGCAAGTTGGTCCCGTCATTTTAGATGAGAGTGGCCAGCTTCACTCATCCCCAGGTGGCATTACATGGGCAGTAAACCCCAACATCCCTTGGATATAAACCAACAGTACACAGGTTCAATCCGACTGGAGTGCCTTAATTACCCACTAAATCACCAGGTGCCATAATTTGGTTATATGGTTACCACCCAGCTTAGTGAATGGTTTCCTAGTGTACAGGAAACCCTTTGGCTAGTCACTCAGTGTAGAGTCACCTATAGGCAGAAGGAAGAGGAAAGAATGAAGGAAAGAAAGACAAGGAGTGTAACAGCCATAGGCAGAAGGAAGAGGAAAGAATGAAGAAAGAAATACAGAAGAGGAAGGAAGAGAGGAAAGAGCACACACCCAAAGCAGCACTACATCGAGTGAGTGGATGGTCAGTGCCCCCACTTACCACCATGCTTTAAACTCTTTTTTAATTTGCTGAACGTATGAACAGGGATGCATTAAAAGTGGAAAGTTTGATATACTATATGTACAGTATAGGGAAATTTGCTGAAGGTTGTAAAGCCAAAATAATTGTGGGATAAGTCTACTGAGTGTTGTGAGGACACATGAATAAATAATTATGGAGAAGACTTATGGGAATGTATGCCACAGTGAAGAGAGGGATTGTGAAAAATTCTACATATGCATGATGTAGAAGGCACGTGTGAATGGCTGTCAGGTGAGTTGAATTTCAATACGCAGATGCTTTCCCTACAAGCTTAATGGAACTAAGTGAGCTTATGATACTACATGCAAACAGTAGACTATCATCATCATCCGGACCTCCTTTCCCATCCTAGGGCAGGGTGAGGAGTAGCAACGTCCACACAGCCCAAATCTGCCCAATCCATTCACTCACCATTCAAGCCCCCGAAATCATGGCTCTATCTGATACGCCAAAAGCATTCATCACGTTCTGTAGCTAAAGCTCCAGCAGTGATGAACTTTATTGTGAAATTAAAAAACTTAACAAGAATTATCTTGTAGATCTACTGGTTAATGGCCAGTCTGATGGCAACCAGCTATTCCAGAATATTTAGCCCCCTTTAGATCAAAGATGTCTTTCATTTTTATCCAACATGGAAGCACTGATGAGTATTACCAAACTCCTCTGGATCAGAAAGGGTCAGTGTGAATAAAGTCATTTGGAAATGGTGAGAATTAAAAGACATCATTGCAACAGGAGTTAAGAGCATTAAACGAAAAAAAAAAAAAAAATGTTTAACAGGATTACTGAATGCTAACCTTTACTGTTCATAACTTTAATAATAAAATCTTCCCCACAGGCAACATAACGGTGCACAGTAGTCCATTCAAATGTTCTTTAACGTTTATAAATACATAAAACAGTAACATAAGTATGCTTATCATGGCATATAACAAATGGCTCATTATATAGAATTTGTTGCCTGTACCTATACAGCACGACTAGAGCAATAATTTCAACCCCTTCACCCCAAGGGGTTTCATTAAAGCTTAAGAAAATCATCTAGCA
Organism: Coenobita brevimanus; assembly: GCF_032717465.1. Taxonomy (NCBI): domain Eukaryota; kingdom Metazoa; phylum Arthropoda; class Malacostraca; order Decapoda; family Coenobitidae; genus Coenobita; species Coenobita brevimanus. The sequence goes on from NC_137005.1 coordinate 8,951,694, forward strand.
TTAACTACCTTAAAATACAGATTATGTCCTTGGGCAGATGGTGTTGAACATAAAACCTAACATTCTATGAAAAAAAAAAAGGGGGGGGGTAGGGGGCTTCATTTTTTTTTCACAGACTTGGAATACAGAACAGTAACAAACAAACAAGGTCTAAACTATCTCCCAACAAAATACCGTATAAAATGCTTCAGTAACATCTCTCTTCCTCTACCCACCATTACACTTCACAAACCCGTACATAAATGTAAGCTACTGCAGCCATTTGGAACCACCACCTAAGCAGCATCTTCCATGAACTTCCACCAGACATCCACGCCTCAGAATGTACCCTAGAGATATGAGTGCTCTTGTCCAGATTATGAAGTAGGCTTCAACTTGTCCTATACCAACACAAAATACAACTTTAAAAATCCACTATAACCATATTGTAATGCTGCTGCCTAGACAAAATATGCCTACTCACATTATGAACTACACCATCAACACAAACCATCTTTCAACACAACTTGAACAAAAGGCCTCTGGGAACACCTGAATGAAGTGACTGGTTTCCTGCAGTCCATTACATTCATGTCCAACTGATCCTGGGTTTACAAAAATAAGAAGAGTTGGAAAGTATAGTATAAAAGATGGGTGGATTTTAAAACAGTTTCAAGAGACACTTTTAAGATGGTTAGCAAACGTGATAGCTATAATAGTTTAGTTGCAACATCACAAGTTAGCTGCCTAGCTTTGGCATATACGCTGGCACAATTTGAATTTTACTGTCAATTTGGTGACCACAAAGAGAACATGAGAATGTGGGATTTGCTGCATAGCTAGAGTGAACACAGTAATAGCATGCCACATGTTGGCAGCCAAAGGTGTGCGGGAGAACTGGCAACCGGTTGCATACCACACATGTTGTCTCCAGGTCAAACTTCATATCCAAATTATCACCAGAACTCTTCTTATCCTCACTGAAACTTGGCAAAAACTTCTTCATTGTGCTGTGAAAGTATTGCAAGTTTATTAATGGCAAAACAAATGCCAACAACTCAGCAAAACCATGCCACAGCAATTCTCGCGTGAAATAAGTATAAGATATTGCACGGGAACTGCTAGGATCAGCAGAAGCATGTCGAAGGCCAAAGATCCTTTCTAGAATGGTTGGATATGATCCTTTGTACAAAAACAGCAACAGATTGAAAGATTGGATAATTCTGAATCCTATCTCTAGTAAGTCCACACAACGACCAGTTACATTCTTCACACTGTCATTCTTCGTTACAGTTAATGCTATCAAACTATGTCTCTCTTTAAGCCATTTTCCAATCACTAGAACAAATATGTAGTACTTGAGCTTTCTGAATGACACTGAGTCTTTGTACTTAATTTGTAACAGCTGCTGTCCAATTGAACTTTTATGATGCCCCACAGTATAGTTCAAAAGTATATACTGAAGTGCAGCATCAATTTCTGGTTCCAATTTTGTGACAAAGGTCTGACCAGTGTATTTGACAGCTGTCAGTAACTGACTCTTTATTAGTGAGTAAGCCTCACTGTTGAGGAATACTGAATCAAGCTGTGTTATCCTGGGAACATATCCTTTACTGGTGTCAGTGGCTGGCATCGTGGTGGTGGTGCTGGTCAATTATGGTTACACCACTAGAAAGACTGCAATAAGGAATCATCAGTACTGTCAATATCTTCTTGCACACTGTGCTGAATGCTGGTATTTTCTGATGGTTGCCAGATTATCTGGAGGTACCGTACATATCTTAATTTCAGTGCTTGGATGTGTGCTGTAGTTGTACCAGTTGCTACAGGTCTGCTGGGCTCTTCAAAGACCTAAGCAAAGATAAAAGTTCATTAAATACAGTACTATTTTTACTGTCCTAAGAATAAAGTACAGTACTCTTTAATTTAATCTATACAGTCTGTGTTTCTGTTCATAAATTCTTAAACTTTCAACAACATGCACATCATCCTTGAAAGTAGTCAAGATCCAGTTTTTTTAATCTGTATCATTATCAGCTTTGATGCCTTGGTCCCTCCTGGAAAACCCCCATTGGGATGGCCATGCTTTCATGTTACATTATCCACAAATACCTTTTTCACTCTTCCAAATGCTCCTTACTCTTCCTTCAGTTTCTCATGCACAACTAATGTATAAAAGGTCTGCCTTTTCTAACAATACCCTCATTCTTACTTTCAAATACTTTACTTGCTTAACCCTTTCTGTGCCGTGTCTGTACAGTATATATACGGACAATCCAAAAGTGTCAAAGCTCCTGAGTCCATATTTATCCGGACTAACTCGTAGTACCCTATATTGCCGAGTCCACATATATATACAGTATATGGACATGGTTTTTCACACATGAGTGAAACTGTTTGAGTCTGCCTTTAGTGTGTGACAGAAAATGGGATGATGGACACCCCTCCTCCCCTCCCACGTCTTTTACCAATTTTATATATATATATATATATATATATATACAGTATTGTGGTAGGTAGGGGCACTCACCATCCACTCACTCAATGTAGTGCTGCTCTCAGGTGTCTGTCCTTTCTTCTCCTCCATCCTTCTTTCCTTTCATACTCCTCTGTCTTTCTTTCCCTCAGTCTTTCCTCGTCTTTCTGCCTACGGGTGACTTTACACTCCCTCTTCTGTCTTTCCTTCATTCTTTCCTTTTCCTTCTGCTTGTGGGTGACTCTACACTTACTGACATGCCAAATGGTTTCCTGTACACCAGGAGAGCATTTACTACGCTGGGTGGTAACCATATAACCAAATTTTGGCGCCTGGTGGTTTAGTGGGGAATTATTGCACTCCAATTGGACTGAGCCAGTGAAGGTTTCCATCCAAGGGGTGGCTGGGGCTTATTGCTCATATATATGGACATACATACATACCGGTACATATATATATATAAAGTGAATGTGAAAATACGTAGCATCAACCCACAACTTCGCATCATCATGGTTTCGACTATGGCCATATTACATACACCATGTTGTGTTTCCATACTACAAATAATCCATGCATCCACCTACTCTGCATCAAAACAGACTATCTATCCACATCAGCCACTGACAGTATGTGAAACTAGCCATCTGACACAAATATGGGTCATATCGCACTGCCAAAGATACTGTATAGTGCTTACTCCCAACATCCAGCTGAAAGACTTCCACATGATAAATTAATTGATAGTGATGTGTAAACAGTGTATATAATGAAAGTAATGTAAGTAAACAGAGGAAAATCATGAAATAATGTAAGGGAAATAACATAACTAATGTGCTTGGGTGGATAAGTAAGGATGAAAGTTTAGAGGGGGAAGTGCTTGAAAGAGTACAAGGAAGAAAGGTTGCTGGTTCCTTGAAAACAGTGATAAGAAACAGGGAAGCAAGCATGGAAGTGAAAAAGCTACTACATGACAGTACTGTGATGCCAACTCTAATGTATGGAAGTAAAGTTGGACCTTGTTGGAAGGTCAGAAGTCAAGAGTAAGAGCAGTGGAAATGAGTTATTTGAAAGGAGCATGTGTAGTCACATGGAGAGACAGACTGACAAATGAGGAAGTGAAGGAGCGTTATGGGTGGGTGTGGATGTGGATGTGATAGAAAGTTTTGGGAGAAACACACTGAGGTGGTTTGGCCATGTGGAGAGGATGGAAAGTGAGAGACTGATGAGAAGAGTGAGGTAGAGGAAGGGGGAGGCCAAAATTGAAATGGAGGGAGGGAGTGGAGAGGTATATAAGAGAAGGGATGTGTGAGCTGGGAGCAGGGCAATGAAATGGCAGGGGACAGGGCGACATGGAGGCGATTTGTTTGTGGCTGCTCCTTACGGGATTAAGGTGTCTGGCAATAGATAGATAGATTTTCAAAAATTAGCTCTTCTATATTATTTTCCATTTCCTGATTGGCTGCATCTTTTGTTTTACTTCCTTTTTTCACATCTTCCACTTCTTAATTTTTTTAATGTTATGTAATTTCTTGTTCCATATCTTTCTTGGTTCACTTTCTCCCATTCTCATCAGTTTTTTTGTTATATTATATTTACATTTGATTACTTGAATTTCTTTTACATATTCTTTTATTTTTCTCACAATCAACACTTCATTTTTGCCTCTACTGCCTCCTCTTCTCTGTTATTCAGGTCTATATAATATTCTAATTCCCTCTAATTTATCTTGTGCTCAATTTACATTCCTTTTGTTTCATGTAACAGTGCAAATATTGGTGGTGTTCTTGGCACCTTCAGCAACTTAGTTAGGCATTGTGGTTGTATGTTATTTAATTCCTTTTTCTCCTGCCCATTCAGTTTCTTCCACGCCTCTTGCTCCTGGCTGCGTTGTGGCTTGAGCTGAATGCGACTGTACGGTACTAGTCAAAATAAACGACAAGGAAATTAATATCTCTCACCTGATGCTACTGGGGACGACAAGACTTCTTCTCAATGTAGTCTGGATGATGTTGGTTTTGACTGTGCCTTAAACATTGAGGAAAATAACAAAACGTCCAAGTGTTAGTTCCTGCAGTCCCTCCAGTAGTACTATATACCACCCGGCCTTTCACATTCTCCTCGGTTTATAGTCAGCGCATTTGTAAATTCTTTTTGAAGAATGATATAGATATGTTATTTTTTAAAACAAAAGAAATTCAACCTTATCTATAAATATTTCAATTCAATTCAATTCAATTCAGAATGACAACAATATATTAAAATGGAAAAACTTTTACCAGATACTTCCTAGGTGTCAGTGTGGATAACAACATGGGTTCAGCCGGGATGGACCTCCAACGACAGATTCTCCAAGCCCTGGAGACACATGGCACAGTCACATCTCTCGAACTCGCAGGAAATACAAAACAAGAACACCAGAAAGTTGTGGGAGCGATAAAATCTCTGGAATCCCTCGGCAATGTTAGTACTGACTGTTTTAAAGGAGGGTGCAGTACTTACAGGCTGATGAAATACCATGTGTTGGTTATGTTTGTGCATGATAATGAGGGTTATTATAAAGTAATTAATGCTTTCATCAAGCATTATGAATCTCGATGACCCAGTTTTGTTTTTAATAAGTAAAGTTAGAGCTATCTTTAATCGGATAAGGCTACCCCTCGTCATTAACTTGGATATATATTAGAAGTTTTCCTGGTGTTCTTTTTTGTGCAGCCTTGCAATTATTGGATTTTGGGATATGCAGTTACTAGATTTATTTAGTTTAAAGCTTTCATGGTAGATTAATGTTTTATTTTAACCCGCGCCGTCCCGAGGACGTACTTCCACGTCCTCACGTTTTGTCACAGCTAATCCCGAGGACGTACTTCAACGTCCTGCAATTGCAAGGTTCATAATTTCCACAATTTTTAATTTTCGCGAGTCATTTTTGGTACGTATACACGGGACACCTTCCTCAACAAGATGCCAAGCAGAGACAATGCCTTACCCAGCATGACCTCTTCCCCCCCCCTGCAGGCCCTTTTCTCAGCAATTCACCTGTTATCAGTGACCTGGCCAGTATAGCCATGTCATGCCACGGTACGAAATTCAGGGCCAGAGTGATTCCCCAATCAATGACAATGTGGAGGACAAACTTTACATAGCATTAGAGGAAGAAACAGTTAGAAATGATGATCAGGTAATGTGGCAAAAAAAGGTCAGGTATTAGTGAGTGAAACAATGCTTATAATGCCTATATTACTGCTTGAAAACCAATATACTCTTGTACTACATATAAATTCGTAACAGTAAATAAATAAATACCGTTTATGAGTGGTGTGAAATAGTTATCCTCCCATAGAACTCGTTTTCTTTGGTGCCAGCCTGATAGAAAACCCAGTAAGGTAAGGAGGCTCTCCTACCTGTAATGAGTATTTTAAACCTCAGGTGAGCGATTTCTCTATGAATTTTCGATGTTTCTCACCAAAAGCGAAAGTTTAAGCAAAAAAAAAAAAGGTCGAAAAATGCCCGGGATTGGGGGGTACCAGTGGTCGAAAAGTGGCCGGGACGGGGCGGGTTAAGAAACAAAACAACCTTTCCAGTTCATTTATTCAAGTTTGTGTTACGGTACCAGTATACATTTATCTGATTATTTTGATGGTCGTAAATACCGTATTTGCGTTAGGATGTTTTTGTTTCGATGTTTTTGCCCATGATTTACCACCTGAAGCGTGTTTTTTTCTCTGGCATAGTGACAGACACTTGATCTAACCAAAACTATTTACTTTAGATAATATTTGGTTAGTTTGAGTTAGTCATTTAGGTTCAGTTAGGATAGTGTGTTAGGTATGGCCAGTGTTAGGTTGTAGGTTAATGTTGGGTTAGATGAGCCACATTATGTTAGTTTAGTTAAGGCTAGGTTGGTGTTGTTTAAAGTTAAGCTCACCTGGTTGGAAGATTTTCCAGCATTTAATGAGGTCAGCTCTGATCAGTCTCCCTTTTACAGAATACAGGCCCAGGTTTTTCAGACGGTCAGCATAGCTGAGTTCAGACAGGCCATTGATTTGCTTAGTCCATCTGCGCTGTACAGACTCCAGGAGCCTCTGATCTCCGTGGTAGCCTGTGTTCCATACAGTGGAGCCAAACTCCATGATGGGTCTGATGTGGGATTTGTATAAAGTCAACATAAAATCTCGGTCTCGACAGAGGGTGGACCTAAGTAAATTATTTGACAGGCCTGCTGCCTTTTTTACCGTATTTCTTATGTGCGAATGAAATTTTAGTGAACTGTCAACCAAGATACCTAGGTCTTTGTGTGTAGTTTCTACGGAGAGCCTGGTGTTGTTCATGTGATAGTACTGAAGTGCGCCAATAGAATTCCAGTCTACTGGACCTCTCTGACATCGCAGAACAGTACACTTGTCAAGATTAAAACGTAAACCCCAGGACTCAGCGACATTGTAGACCATATCAATGTCCTTCTGGCATGTACTTATGTCTGCAGCTAATGTGGAACAGGTGTTTTGGCGCAACTTAAGGTAAATCTTCATGTCATCAGCAAAGAATTTACATTTGGAGCGTATGTATGCGGGTAGAAAGTTTATATATACCAGAAATAGCAAGGGGCCTAGAACCGATCCCTGGGGAACTCCACTGAGAACATTCCTTGAGGAACTGGCGCAGCCAGACACAGACACTTGCATGGTGCGGCCGGACAGGAAGTCAGAGATCCAAGTTAGCAAGGAACCACTGACCCCAAGTAGCCTCAGCTTGTCAGTGAGTATCGAATGGTTGACGATGTCAAAGGCTTTGCTAAAGTCAAACAAGACAACATTCACAACGTATCCAGTATCCATCCACGACGTAACATCATTATACACGAGTAACAGTTGGTCATCTACCGTTCTACCCTGTCTGAATCCATACTGCTCATTTGACAGCACTCCATTAGTGTCAAGGTAGTTGTATAATGCCTCTGTAATGAATCTTTCCAGGGTTTTGCAGCAGACAGAGGTTAGGCTAATAGGCCTATAGTTAAGAGGTTTGTGTCGAGAGCCTTTCTTGAATATAGGAATGATAATGGATTTTTTCCAATCATGTGGCAATTTACCAATGGTGACAGACTTTTGAAATATCAAAAACAAGGGTAATGCTAAGGCTTGGCAATATTTCAGAAGACTGGGGTGGAGGCCATCAGGTCCCATACTGGTGTTCGGGTCCAGTGCTGCGAGCCTATTTCTCACTTCTTGCAAGGATAGGGTCACTGTGTCGAGGATACCCTCAAAAGTTTGGTGAGGGAAGGGAGCGTGAGGAGCATGAGTTGAGTAAACTGTACAAAAATGTGTAGCAAAAGTTTCTGCCATCTGAGTACAGTCTGATGTTAACACACCATTGTCCAATCTTATGGGGCCTACTGAGGGTACACCTACTTTCTTATTTCTGATGTACTGGTGAAAAGGTTTTGAGGAGACCTGTAGTTTTCTAATCAGTGACATTTCGTGATTGATTTGCATGTGTGTAAAGTGGTTACGAAAGGTGTCGTTGAGAGAGTCGTAGTGTGACAGAGCTCGGGAAGCCTCAGGAGATAGTCTTCCATAAACATTCCTGGAGTGTTTGTATGTTTCCCAGGCTTTCCTGCGATGGTTTTTTAAGGCCTTGGGTGGTGATCTGGGAGGTGAGGGAGGTGTGCTAGGCATATTTGGCACATACTGGTCAATTAGTGGGCTAAGGATGGACTGCAATCTGTCATACATGGCATCAATTGACAGGCTTTGGAATTCAAAATGCCAGTCTATTTCACGCAGATGATTATTTATTTTGTTGTATTTGGCTTTATGCCAGGAGCGCTTGGTGTGCAAATAGCTATCTGTCACCACAGCAGCCTGGAAATAATATTGTATTAGCACAGGGCAGTGTCCACAGCTGGGCAGGGGACTCGCTACCTCAATTTCTCCAACTCTATCATTCTCGGATGTGAAGACAAGATCTAGAGTGGTGCCTGAGCTTAGATATGTGGGCATAGTTACCCACTGGTGCAGACCCAGACATGCAAAACAGTCCAGGAATGACTGATGGAGAGGAGGATATTTCATAGCCAGTGCTGTGCTTGATTTCCAGTTGATAAGGGGTAAGTTAAAGTCCCCAACAATTAGAACCTCTTTGGATGGACAGAAGTCTAGTAAGAAATTTAGTAGTGCTTGGTTATCAGCATCACTGTTAGAAGGAGGGCGATATATTACTATTACGTACAGGTTAAATGTAATTAAGTGGATGGCACAGACATTATCACAGTTGGTGTTTATACCTACATAACTTATTCTACTCCTTATATATATACATACTCCATGCTTACGGGTATTACCTTTGGTGTCGGTACGTGAGAGGTTAAAGTTATTAATCTGAACAAATGAATCGGGAATTTCAGGCAGCAGCCAGGTTTCAGCGACTCCAAAAATATCTATACCATTGTCTAACAGAAAATCAGAGATGACATGTAATTTATTAATTATACTATTTACATTACAGAACCCTAATTTCAAATTGTGAAAACTCACTGTTGCCTGGGAGGACTGCGAGGTTAATGGTTTAAATTTCTCATGGGTGTATTGTCTTGTGCGTGGGTTGCAGCGGCCTGAGTGTCCAAAGGGGTGCGCTGGGTTCGGGAAGTCCTGGGTGTAACTGGGGCATCTCCAGCAGCATGGGGCTAGCTTGGCCGGTATCGGAGGGTCCCCTGGCCGCTCCTCCACTGGCAGTGTTACGCTGTGCACGCCTGGCACGCAGTTCTATTCTTTGGTTGTATGTCAGGTCTCTATTGATGTAGATATGGCTAAACTGGGTGTTATGTAATTTCCTCGCATTATCTAGCAGTTCTTTCCTCACGTCGTCATCCAGTATCTTAGCACGGTACAACTTTTTATCCCTGTTAATGCATGTTACGTCTGACAGCGTCACCTGGGATCCCAGAATGAGTCTGGTTATGGGATCAAAGGCAGTATTTACAGCGTCAGTAGACTGTACCTCGAGGCCTCTAATTATTATTGATGTCTTCCTTTTATTCCTCTCCTCCATTTCTTTAGCTTCCTCTCTGATAAGCTAGCCACAATTAATTTTGGTAGATACAAGTAGGTTTTAGTAAGTTGCTGCCATTATGCCAGAGAAACAAACATGGGTCAGGAAAACGAAACAGGGATACAATTAGCAGGAAAGGAATATCAACAGAAAACAATAATTTACCACCAAAAAAACAATTTTAAAAATATAGAAAGCACCCAGGAAGAAGAGGAAGTATACTGGTAAGGTGTAAGTTCTAGCTTGGGGTGGTTGTTTTAGTCCAGCTCACCTCAGCTAGCATTGTTGACCATAACTACAATTTGTCTGTTTATTTATTGCCAGATGCCTTAATCGCATATGGGGTGGCCATGAACAAATTGCCTCTGTGTTGCCCTGTACCCTGCCATTTCACTGCCCTTCCCCCAGATCACACCCCTCTTTCTCATATACTTCTCCACTCCATCCCTCCATCTCATCCCTGGCATCCTCCTCCTTCTCCCCCCTTCCACCTCACTCACATACACTCTTCTCATTAGTCTCCCACCGTCCATCCACTCCACATGTCCAAACCACTTCAGTGTATTTTTCCTAATGCTTTCCAGCACATCCACACCTCACTACTCCTTAACTTCCTCATCTGTGAGTCTGTCTCTCCATGTAACTCCACATGCTTCCCCCAGATAACTCATTTCCACTGTTCTCACTCTTGACTTGTGTCCTTCCAACAAGGTCCAAGCTTCACTTCCATATTTTTTTTTTTTTTTTTTTTTTTTTATGCGAGGAAGAAGGAACCAAAGGCCATGAGCCCGCAGTAACAGTTCCCTCCAAGAGAAAAACAAAATACAATAGAGAGCCAAATTCAGGTATTAGAGTTAGTATCACAGTACATCATGCAGCGACTTTTTTGCTTCCATGCTCACGTCCCTGTTTCTCATCACTTCTTTCAAAGAACCAGAAACCTTTCTCCCTTGTTGTACCTTTTCAAGCACTTCGTCTGCCAAACTTCCATCCTTACCCATCACACTACCCACGTACTGAAATGCATCATGATGCCAAGTATTAAAACAGGAAGTGTGGGCAGTGTTTACTTTGTTGGCTCCGCTTTTGGCAGTTTCATGTTTAACAGCATTTTTATATCCCATGCAGAATGATTCGATGTACGTTGTTGGAAGTTTGTACTGGTATACCATTTGTTTGTCAAACTAACCTCATCTAACCTAACCTATATTGTAACATATGTAGCTTACATTACTTTGCCATAACCTGCAAGTATGGATATATGTTGCATGGATAGATGGGGTTCATTTACTTTCTGGAAACACTTTTCAGACCACCCAGAAATAAAATCATTCCACACAGGTAAAGAATAGAAAAGTACTTCTGAAAAAGTAAATATTGTCTCGAAGTGTTCCAGTTGTGCGCCATCATATCATTTAAAGAATCGAATTCATTCCTCTTCATTCCTTTTGAGAGGGTATAGTATGCTGTCCTATTCTAGATTGTCAGTGTCAGTCAGTCTACGCTGAAGTCGTGGGAGTGTACCAATGAGGGGGCCAGTATTGCATCAGAAGGCTCTCATGAAGCACGACTATTCAAGTCCCTCCCGGCAGAGGGACGTTCGGTGGCTGATATTAAAGCAAATTTCCCCAACTCTAACTTTGCACTGGGAGCAGCTATGAAAAATAAGGTATGGGTAAGACATAAAAATTGATACTGGTGCCATAATGCCATTGTATAGTTCTAAATTTGCTTTCTGAAGTTATGCATATGATGAATGATAATGTTATTAATTTCAGTATAGTTTTCCATGCCCTTAGAAAATAGGATGTGAAGTTTGTGTGCACTGTACCACAGTACTGATTACTCTAAACACCACTCATCTCCAGCTGTGGCCTGTGTATTCCCAAAAGGATAAAAAGTTCCATTGGCTGTACCAGGGAGGTAAAGCGTTTTGAATCCATTATTCATAGCACATAGTTCAGGTTTTGAACTTGGTCAGCCAACACAGTGTTATTTTCACAGACAATTCCTTGAAATAGCTCACAGTTCAGAGTTGCTGCAGCACTGCAGATTTTTATCATATCATAGATGAAAAAATGTAGACACAGGTGTGTGTGTGGTGCTGAAAATGTGAAGTATGTTTTATAGTATGTTCAGAGCACTTGAAGAGATTAGCGATGGTTTTTAATAAATGTTTACTCTTTCAGTGGCTGAGGAAAGAAGGAGAAAAGGTTGTTCCTGCAGTAGCATCCATTGAAGATCAGGTCCAGATACATCTTCAGGCTGTGTCATCTGGTGCTGCAGATTCTGTTCCAGATAAATTAAAGGCTGAATATAAAAAGAGGAAATTAATCAAAGAAATGTGAGTGATTATATTGTGCTGTATAATGCAGGTTAATCTGTCCTAAAGCATACTTTACAGTGCTGACTTCTAACTGTTTTAGGGGTGGATGTCTCCCCTCTGTTGAAATAATATGGCAGGAGCCAGAATAACAACCTTTAAGTTTGACACTACTACTAAAAGGGTGTAAGATTAATATGTATAATACCACTGGTGTCATAAAGTGTTGTCCAGTGTTGCATTAATTTTTAATAGTAGTATATTGTGAAGATTAATGGTGAGAGTTATGTGTAGGTGTAGGTTTGCACCAGGACCATATGTACTGTAAATTGTTACACTAGCTGCTACAGTATATAAATGTATGTATTTTAGCCTGTAATATTTGTATACAGTACCTTGTAGTATGCATAGATAAAGAGATGGTAGTATTAATTATAATCTGGTGGTATATAATAATAATGCAGTGCTAGTGTATATGCTACACTGAAGTGGAATCCCATTAAATTGAGAAGTTCTGTATAGGGTAACACCCATTAACTTCGTTTTACAGAGAACTGAATATGTTTGAGGTCAGAAAAGGTGCTGAGTTTACCACTTCAATTACCAAACAAGAAGCAGAATTGACAAAAGAGATGATTGAAAGTGGCCAGTGGAAGAATAAGACCTTCAAACCTTTCAATTTCACTGCAAAGGTTGGTAAATGTCATGTACAAATACTTTTGTAGTGTGCACAGCTGATTAGTTGTTTGGTACAGTAATTTCCTTTAGCTTTAGATGCCTTGAGTGGTCATCAGGTAAACTTAGTACTGAACACTGCCTTTTGAAATGAAGTACTGTAGTAGTGATCATGATAGTGATCATCCTTTCTTTTGTTTTACAAAAGCACCAGTTTTTCCCAAGTACTGTGCTTCACAAGCACTTGGCATGTGTTTACACTTCTACAAAGGAAGTAAAGAATATGAGTTACATAGGAAAAATACTTTCTTTGTAGTTTGTACAATTGTGCTTGGTTGTTTCCATTTTTGGAAGTTTTTAGAGAGAGCAGAATGTATGAGATATGCTATTTGTGTAACCCATGACAGGATGTTTGTTCTAGCAGTTTTAAGTGTACTACTGTTAACTGTCCTTTGTGGGGATAAAAATGCAAGAGACTGCAGGGCCTGCATTCTTACTAGATCAGAGTGTATGGTAGTATATGTCTCTCACAAGTACTTTCAGATAGTTATTGTGGTGTATAATGCTGGACACCTTGGTACTGTATATTGAATTTTCTTTGGTGTTTATGCTGAGCCTTACCAGTTGTATGATATTTATTTAATGCAGAGCTAATATTTATGGTAGGTGGGGACACCAACCATCCACCTTCTTATTGTGCTACCATTGGGTGACTCTCCACTGAGTTGCAGGCTAAATGGTTTCTTTTTATCTAGAAGACACTTTAATATGTTTGATGTTAACCATATTGCCAGCAGATAGATGCCTGGTGGTCTAGTGAGTTAAGCCACTGTAACCGGGTGATGCTTGAGGGTCTAAATCTGAGAGATGGTGGGGGTTTGCTACTCATATAAGGCTGCTCAGTGCAACTGGTCACTCTTACCTTAACCAAATGCAGTGTGTAGCCTAACTCTGGCATTTTATGCTCCTGCTGGGGCAGTATAGGAATGGGTGATGGATGGATGCATGGTGGCTTTATTTTATGATAATGCCACTATTTTCAAATTGAGATGTTAATTTTAGTATTTTGATACATATAAAGCCTTTTTCTGGTACAGGTAGCATAATTTTAAGAATATTATACATCTTGTACAAAGTCTTGCAAACTTGGCTTTGTGATGTTGATAAAAATTGTAAGCTTATTTGATACATTGCTTTCCAGGGTCGAGTTGACCTTCGAGCAGGACACCTCCATCCCCTGATGCAGTTAAGGGCAGAGTTCCGTCAGATCTTCTTGGAAATGGGCTTCACAGAGATGCCCACCAATAACTTTGTTGAGAGTGCATTTTGGAACTTTGATGCTCTTTTCCAACCTCAGCAGCATCCAGCCCGTGATGCACAAGACACTTTCTATGTGGCACATCCAGCCACAACAATGGAGGTTCCAGAAGATTATCTTGAGAGGGTAAGATAGTAGCTTTTATAAGACAGCGATCATCTTATGGTAGGTACTGAAGCACTCTGCTGTATCTTGATGGATTTTGACTAGAATGTGTGTGCATACATACATGATTGTGTTTTACAGTACTTTACTTCTGAGAACTTAGTGTCACATTAACTTCTGTAGGTGAAGAAGACCCATACTGTTGGTGGGTATGGCTCCACAGGATACCAGTCTGATTGGAGTCGGGATGAAGCATACAAGAACCTCCTCCGCACCCACACTACTGCTGTTAGTGCTCGAATGCTGTACAAACTGGCCCAGGTATGCATATATGCAGTACTGTGATGTAGGAGCTTTAGTATTTTGTATCTTGATTGTCTCAGTTTCCAAGGCTTTTTCAAAATGTTCTTAATGTTTGTAAGCCATGTAAAATTTTTCTTGTGGGCATTAGTAACGAAACTGCCATTTAGTTAAAACCCCCAGGAATCATGTGGTATATAGTATTAAGGTTGTTAAGGCATGTAATGTGCATTTTATTAAGATGTTAATAGCACTGTTTGTGTTAAACTCCAAACAGAATAATTAGTTGTTAATAATGTGTTAACATTTCTTTTTTTTAGCTAACCATTTCCTGCATTTCTTACATCTTTTTACCAAACACAGAACATGGCTGGTGAAGGTTGGAATTCTCTTGGCTGGACAAATCATCTGTTCGTACCTTAAGTAGAATACTTGAGTGTGTGTGTAACTGTGAGAGTAATTTGGGATGCATGTAGATCATGCTGTTATGATTTTTTTCAGCTGAGCACCATTTATTAGTGGGACGTTAGGTTTGGACAGTGATGTATGAAAAATTCCTTGAGGTATTTGTGTACATTAGCTAATCTGTCCTTTTTCTGTCCAACTCTCTAATGCAAGAGTTAACCGTTACTCCCAGTCTTTCATTTATGCAACAGGTCGGCTCTGGAACTGTCTCCCTCTGTCTGTATTTCCTGCTGCCTATGATCTCCAGTCTTTCAAACGCAGTGTGTCCAGGCATCTCAAAATGATCGGATCTTGAATTTGGCTCTATATTGTATTTTGTTTTTCTCTTGGAGGGAACTGTTACTGCGGGCTCATGGCCTTTGGTTCCTTCTTCCTCGCATAAAAAAAAAAAAAAAAAATTACTTTGGGTGTGTGTGTACATTCTGATATTCTTCAAATTTTTGGTGTAGCGTATGTTTGAGATGTGAGGGGATAAGTCATCATCATCATCATCATCATTGTCATCACCAAATCCTGTGTTGCCTCATGAGGAGCATAGGAGTCAGGGGCTAAGCAAGTTGGTCCTGACATTTAAGATGAGAGTGACCAGCTTCGCTCATCCCTGAGTGGCATTACGTGAGCAGTAAACTCCAACCACTCCATGGATAGAAACCTGCACTGGGACAATACGATTAGAGTGCCTTAATTGCCCACTAAACCACCAGGTGCCACAATTTGGTTATGTGGTCACCACCCAGCATAGTACTGTAAATGGTTTCCTGGTGTACAGGAAACCATTTTGCCTGTCATTCGGTGTAGAGCCACCCATAGGCAGAGGAAGAGGCAAGAATGAAGGAAAGAAAGACAGAAGAGAGAGTGTAAAGTCACCCGTAGGCAGAAGGAAGAGGAAAAAATGAAGGAAGTAAAGACAGAAGAGGATGGAGGGAAGGAAGAGAGGAAAGGTCAGTCACCTGAGGGCAGCACTACATTGAGTGAGTGGATGGTGAGCACCCCCACTTACCACAGAGAGTACTGTATATAAATAAGGGTAATGTAAGATAGAGGGAGAGGATCCTGATGCCAGGGGACAGAGTGCTATCGATGCAACATCTTTATGGCCATCCCCTCCATGATTAAGACATCTAGCAATGGTTTTTGGCTACTAATGCATTGTTATGAGTACTGGGCAAAGTCATTTAAGTAATGCTTTCAATTTTTGCTGGATAGGAAGGATTCAAGCCAGTCAAGTATTTTTCCATCGACCGAGTGTACCGAAATGAGACCCTTGATGCCACACATCTGGCTGAGTTCCACCAAGTTGAGGGTGTGGTGGCTGATTATGACTTCAGCAT
Source organism: Coenobita brevimanus (assembly GCF_032717465.1). NCBI lineage: Eukaryota > Metazoa > Arthropoda > Malacostraca > Decapoda > Coenobitidae > Coenobita > Coenobita brevimanus. The sequence continues at coordinate 8,967,713 of NC_137005.1, forward strand.
CAAGAACCTCATGGGTGTTATCGGGGTGAGATTCTGCTTTGAAGTTCTTGTTTACTTTTCCCTTTGTTTATGTTATTTTTGTGGATGTCCTGTTCTTCTAAATTGGCTTCTTTTGAGTTAGTTAATTGTGTTTTAACATTTAGACCTGTTCTAAATCAGTGTTTTTTCCTATTAATTGATTATGTGTGTTACTCTTGTTGATTCTTTTGCTCATCTAAGATGTCATTTATCTAGCTAGTTGTTTATTTCTGTTATTCCTTATGGATTGTCTGCTCTTCTAAACTGTCTTCATTTCTAGCTAGTTAACCCCCTAAAACCAAGAATATCTCCCTTAAGATGAATATTAGTGAATGTTTTTTGCTAGATTACAATAGAAAGATCCTTGGGCTGAAGAGGTAATTGAGAATGATCCAAAGTTTTACATTATGGGAATGTCTTCACCTTTGCTGAATAACTTAAGAGTAGAGAAGATTTTTACCTGCAAATTTCGTATTCATGTTCATTTGTAAGTATGGACATTTATTTTATTCCTCACAGAGTTTCTTCAGAAAGATTGGCTTAACAAAACTACGCTTCAAACCGACATACAATCCTTACACAGAGCCATCGATGGAAATTTATAGGTAAGCTTTCACTTCGTTAATTTTACCAGTAAGTGTTGTGTGTTCAGTACTGTACTATTATTCACTTTGTTTTGTAGTAGTAGTAGTAATGAGATAGTGTTACTAGTTTTATGGTGTTTTCTCATAGTTAGCTCTGATATGAGATTTAACATAATTATGAAGAAGACTGACGAGGAGAGTGAGGTGGAGGGGGGGAGAGGGAGGGGAAGGCCAAGGATGAGGTGGAGGGAAGGGTGGAGAGGTATATGAGAGAAGGGGGGGTAAGTTGGGAGCAGGGCAGTGAAATGGCGGGGGGCAGGGCAACGTGGAGGCGATTTGTTTGTGGCCACCCCGAACGGGATTAAGGCGTCTGGCAATAGATAGATAGATAGATGAAGAAAACAGCAACCCTACCATGGCCAGCCTCAGTGTAGGAGTTCTCAGACTCATTCACCTACATAGGTGTCTTGTATTATATTCTAGTAACTGGAGACTTTTTTTTTTTTCTTTTTTTTCTTTTTAATAAACTTTAGAAAGGCCTTGTACTGAACAGGGTATTGAAAGTTGTAGCAAATCCCCCCAGCTAAAATGTGTTTGCCTGAGCTAAAAGACTCATCTGTAGGTAGCACAAAGCGGAAAAAAAAAAAATCATTGTGGTAATGGGGTTAAGAGGAAGCATGGTGTCATTTATTGGTTGGCTGATGGTTGAGGATGTTATGGTAATGATTTGGGTGTTTCCCCAGCTACCATGAGGGTTTAAAGAAGTGGGTTGAGATTGGTAACTCTGGGCTGTTCCGTCCTGAGATGCTGCGACCGATGGGGCTGCCAGAGAATGTGAAAGTCTGCGGATATGGTCTCTCTTTAGAACGGTATGGATAATAACCATTTGGAATTTTGTTTAGGGAATTGTAGTACAGTACAGTAATTCGTCATTGTCATTTGTCCTTTTGCACTGTATATTTGCTGCTAAGTTTACAGAAACATTGCAAGCCAATGATCCATTGCCACTATTACCAACCTATTTGCCAGTTTTCCCAAGTAAGCTAATATTTTGGAACTTTACATGACAATTTTTCTCAGTTGATGTGGACTTAGAGTAAAATGGAATGTCAGGAAAGGTGATGTACAACAAGGATAAAGTATATGTGAAAGTAATTCCACACAGATGACATCACAGTGTATGGACTGTGTTCTCTTTGACATGGGTGGCTTTACCACCATTATGCTGTATGAGTTTATTTCTGTATCTGGTATTTTAAAATATTCTTATGACTTTTTAGTGCTAAGACATTATGAAAACATATAGCTGATGTTAATAAAAAATAACAGTAAGCTCAAATATGCAAAGCAAATAATTAAGGAAAAAGTGCCTGATAGCTACCTTACGTGGCAAGAAATTGGACCTATATGGATACATGCCGTTTCAGTCATATACTGAGGTGTGGAATATGTGATATTTCAGGCCAGCAATGATCAAGTTTGGAATGAACAACATCCGCGAACTGGTTGGTCCACGTGTGAAGATGGAACTGATCCTTGATAATCCTGTCTGCACTATTGACAAGTAGGGCCCATCCTTCCTGTGGTTGTCACACTTACGGCCGTATGGCTCTTGCACTCCCATTAGTTGTAGTACAGTAGTTGCAGCCCAAGGCTCATCTGTATGTGTACCCAGTGGACTACAGGAAACTGACTACTTTCATTGGTTATTATTATTTAATTTTAAAAGTATCACATATTACATCTTGAAAAGCCCAGTCACTGATGTCCACATCTGATATAATTTCAGTTATTATCCATGGTTTCACTCACATTAATGTTTAACCCCATGAATTCAGGTTATGACTTTTTTTGTTTATTCTTACTGTATGGTTTAATTTAACATAGGAAGGGTCTCTTATACCAAAGGGAGTTTCTCAAGGCTGTTATCTGACTCCTTCAGTTAAGAACTCCCAACTTGAATGAAGTTGTAGGAGACAGAGAATAAAATGAAAAAGACATCCCTATGCTCAGTGGGTTAAAGTTTTGGTAGTATCATATGAATTTTCCCAAGAGAAACCCTTTAATGTCCTCACATGGTAAATTTGCACTTATTATCTCTATACTTAATATCCTTTTTATCTAGATGTGTTCCTATAAGAGTGTTTGCATTTTTTATTTCAAGTTGAGCTCCTTATACCAGGCAGCAAAGGACTCAGACTTTCAGTTGTTGCAATATAATTTTTAGCTGTTGAATGTCACAAACTTTAAGTATAGAAAAACCTCATTTATTAGGACTAATTTAGAGTCAGGACTGGTTGATGTACTGGAAGATGTGGAGCGTGTTGTTTTATTGAACATGTAATGAAAGTCTTTATTTATGGTACCAAGTTGGAGGTAAAAGTTCCCGTTGAAGAATTCATGCCCTGAATTACTGTTAGCCAAAGCAGTCCACAAGAGTACTTAGCAGGGATGAGGTTTTCTGCAGCACAGTACTTTATGTTATATATTGTTAATGTGTAAAAGGTAGGTTTTCAGATATTTGTCAGTCTTGTTCATTTCATATGCAACTGGTAGTACAGTAATGATTAATAGTGCTGTGGTAGCAGCCACATTGGGTAAAATCATGTGCCAACATGCCACAAATCAAATCCAGGAGTTGTCTGAAAATTTTTATAAGTATTGCTGTAGACATAAAGTTGTCTCATACAGCTATGATAATCAGTGCTGTGGTAGCCTAGCCTTGGATCCTCCTACACCCTAGCGAAAAGGATTTTCTGTTTTCTCAATAGTGTTTTATGCACTCAAGGTGATGAGCAGTTGGGATAATTGGACAGCTGTATGTATTTAGACCCCTTTACTTAATGCAGAAATAGTGGCCTGGAATTTAGACATATCCAGTAGTGTCTTGTAGGGAATAAGTTTGCTTGAAGGACTTGTTCCCACTTTATTAAAGTACAGTTGTTTAAAAAACAAAACAGTATATATTTTAGCATATGGTAGCATGTTTTATAAATAATATGTAGTGTACAGTTACAGTTGGGCTGTAGAACAGTAATAAGTGATCACAGTAGTATTGGGATGTAGTTATTGCTTAACCTTTTAATATCTGGCTCCAGGATTATTTCCCCTTCGTAACTTGAACACAGGGATATAATTCTCTTACCACTGCTTTTCTGTGTTTAACCTAGATTATGGCCAAAATGTGATTTTCCACCAAAAAGTCGCATTGGCTTTTCTAAACGATTTTTTTGTTCTAAGTCAATAATAACTGAATTAAATTGTAGAAAGTTTGATTTTGAGATAGGTACAGAACATTCGTGTTTCACTTGTGTTCACCTGGGGATTCACAATCTTGTGGTCCGGCAAGTTTTTTTTTTTTTTTTTTTTTTTTTTTTTTTTTTTTTAAATAAAGAATTTATTAGAGCAATAACTCAGTTAGTATGAGACTGAATTTGGTACACAGAAAAGTAGTATTTGATTCTTGGAAAATACATTAAATAATTGCATTCCTGTCATACCATGTGCCATTAGGACCATGGTATTATTTGGAAGGATCACTTTCAGTATTTTCCAGTGTCAGCTGATTAGGTGGAAATTGAGTGTGATATCACTGTTTGATTGTTATCTGAGGTCACTAAAGTACAGTATTATCAACTGTTACTTATTAGTAGTTGTATCAGTTATGTTCAGAAGTGATGCTGCAGGTGCCTTACAATAACTGTTTTGATACTGTATGTGCTTTATAAAAGAACGGTTATGTTTGATGTACATGTTTGTAGTGTTGTGGTTACATGGTTTTATAGTCGCATCTCGTGGAAGTATTTATTTTGTCATTTTATTGTAATATTTTAATTTATTTTCTAATTTTTTGGTGTAAATACTGTGCTTAATAACAGCAGCTTGCTAGTGTTTAACTGTAATTTTGATGGTAACTTTGATGCACTCACTGTATGCAGTACTGTATATTTGGCAGAGGGAGTTTTACTCAAAAAGTGAGCCACTCAGGCCATTGCATCTGACAGTGTTGTATGGTATTAAAGTATGCAGTTAATTGCGTATCAAAATAATCAGTGGAATGAAGACTTTGCTAATTTTCCAGTGTTAAAAGATATTATCATGGAGCACTTTCCTGCATTTCCAACTCACTGATTTTCAGATATCATAATGCATAGCAGTGTTTATGTTCTCTTGGTTATACTGTAATGTAGAGCATTTGGAGTATCCTGAGCATTTAGATATTTGCACCGTTTCATCTTCAGGTATTTAGTTCTGATATACTTGATACATATAGCTACAGTATCATAAGTTATTGCTGTGGCATAATGGCTAATATGAGAAGAGTTTATTCATATACTATAATATGACTGCTTCATAATTTTGGTTAAGTTGTCATGTTTTTTCCTGCACCTGTCTGCAGATGGTTTCACATCCTTTTTGTATGACAACTTTTTGATATTACTGGAACAGAATACTGATTATTGATAATGAGATACCTGTTTAAAAGAAGATATTCTGATGAAGAACAGTGGGATGTGATAGTTTTATTATGTGCAGGCCGGCTGTTGCTGTAAGATATGTTAGTTCAGCAATCACTACATATACAGTAATGATACCATGTACAGCTGGACAACAGGTATTAATGGTCTCATTTCTTAAGTGGGTTCTGTTTGGGTAACTTGCCACACCTCAACATTACTGCATTCAGTGATACCTCAGAGATTTTCAGAATGTAATTTTATGAAGTTCACTTTTTAAAGTTTTTGTATATCATTGAAAAAACATAATTGTTGGGTTTTGTAGCTCAAGTATTTTTGTTTAAATGGATGCAATAAAGATGTTTATTTTAAAGTTTTAAGTTTTATTTGTCCACTTTCTGTTACCCTCACTAGCAAGCTGCATCCACACAAATAACTTAAGTGCTGTTGGTGTTATTGTTGTGATCTCAGGTTCATTGGACGTAAGTTTGGTGGACTTTAGGCTGAAGTTGCCCCTTTCCTGCAGTCATCCATCTTCCATTGGAGGGTTAGAGAGTTGGGTGGCATTTGCATAAATAAACATCAGCATCACTTTGAAGGCACCCATTTCCTGCATCACATTTAAGTGTAAAAGTAGATTCCAGACCCCATTTATTAAGGACATGTTTTTAATATGAACGTCGTCGATATGTGTTGTTTTCGATAGGAAATGCATTTTACTCTGTATTTGTTGGAAGTATAATTGTGGTGTAGTTTTGACAGAATGCCATTTGATCACTTTTGTACCTCATTGCTTTCTCTTTCTGTTTGTGGATCCTACTTTGTCTCACCTCATTTAAGTGAGAATGGTAATAGTAAGTGAATGACCATCTGAAGGTGGCATAGGTTGTAGTATGGGGCATAGTATTTTTTAGGCTTGCGTAATGAGAGTACCAGGTAATTCTCCTTACTTTTGTGTATTCCTTGTCTTTCTCATGGATCTGCCATACCATTTAGTAAAACTGTCATGGGAAAAAAGTAAAGATAACTGATATATAGCCTCATCCCTGTAGCACAGTTTCCCACATTTACCTGCAGTATAGTGAGGTGATCTAAATCATGACTCCCTGATGTCTGTATCATTGGGGACAGGAGTCAGAAGAGAAGGTAGCCACAGTTACAGCATAGAGAGAGTATCCTCTCCTGTGCTCCATTAGGTACTATGCCTTTTACAACATGAAAGTAAAAGTTGCGAGGTAGAACACTTGCTACTTCCCAATGCCAGTGCAGAAAGTAGGGCTGTCCTGTCACTCCTAATTCACGTTGATAAGGCTGTTAATGGTCTTGTCACTAGTGTCCCAATCAGAGTGTTGACCATGACACAGGTTTGATACCCAAGAAGTGGCCGGAGGTTTTGCAGTCATATCATGCCATTAACAAATGGAAGTGAAAAATACATTACATGACAGTACTTTGATGCCAACTCTAATGTATGGAAGTGAAGCTTGGATGTTGTTGGAGGGACACAACTCAAGAGTGAGAGCAGTGGAAATGAGTTATTTGAGAGGAGCCTGTGGAGTCACATGGAGAGACAGACTGATAGATGGGGATGTGAAGGAGCATTGTGGTGTGGATGTGGATGTGATAGGAAGCGTCAGGAGAAACATATTGAGGTGGTTTGGCCATGTGGAGAGGATGGAGAGTGAGAGACTGATGAGGAGAGTGTATATGAGTGAGAGGGAGGGGGAGAGAGGGAGGGGAAGGCCAAGGATGAGATGGAGGGATGGAGTGGAGAGGTATATGAGAGAGGGGGGTGTGAATTGGGAGCAGGGCAGTGAAATGGCGGAGACAGGGTGACGTGGAGGCGATTTGTTTGTGGCCACCCCGTATAAGGGATTAGGGCATCTGGCAATAGATAGATAGATAGATAGAACAAATGTAGGTTGGTCATTTAACCTTAACCATCTGAATTCTAGTGATGTTTTAGTTCAACTTGGGAAGGACATCTTGCTCTGAAGGGGTATATTAAGCTTATTTCTAACCTGTCCAGTACAAAAAGTTTATCCTAAGGTGAACGAAATTGTCAGGCGAGCAAGAATAAAATGAAAAAGATGTCTCCAGGCTCAGAGGGTTAAATGCACTGGACTGTGGTAATCTACCCTTAGGTCTGTACATATTGACTGGGGTAATATGGGTTTGGCTGATACTGTTAACGTACATGGACTAGAAGGATGAGATTCTTTTTCTAGTGTACCCAGGGATAAAAAGAATTTGCTTAGTTGGGGATTGAGTTGGTATCATGATGCAGGTTGATGTGCACATGTTTAGGAAAGATTGTTTTCATATTGGAGAAGCAGATGTTTTCTCTCTGGTGCCATGCTTCATCTTAACCAGGATATTCAGTCAGAGTTATTGCTTTAGCTGATTTGTGCCTGTTTCCTGTGGCAGAGTCCAGGGTTTTGATACACTTTTTCTTATTCATCATTCATCATCCAATGCTGTGTTGTCCCATGAGGAGCATAGGAGCCTGGGGCAATAGGCAGGTTGATCATGGTATTTAAGATGAGAATGACCAGCCTCACTCATCCCTGAATGGCATAACATGAGCAGCAAACTCCAACCACCCCTTGGATATAAACCTGCACCAGCTGGAGTGCCTTAATTAAGCACTAAACCACCAGGCGCCATAATTTGGTTATATGATTACCTCCTAGTGTAGTAAATGGTTTCCTGGTTTGCAGGAAACCATTTGGCTTGTCACTCAATGTAGAGTCACCTGTAGACAGAAGGAAGAGAAAAGAATGAAAGAAAAAAAGACAAAGAGGAAGGAAAGAAAGAAAGAAGGAAGAGAGGAAAGGGGAGTCACCTGAGAGCAGTACCACATCGAGTGAGTTGATGGTGAGGCCCCCACCTACCATGATTTATATTTGTTGCATTGTTTTCACTTGTCTTTTTGGTTTCTTGTTAAATGTACTATATTCATATTAAAATTTTCATTGTTGGACAGATTCAGAGAAGAGCAGAAGCTGAGTGGGAGTGGGAGTCTGTCAGTGGAATCCCTGAGCAGGCGACAAGAGCTAATTATAGAGAAGCTGACAGCACTGCAGACCAAGGTTGCCAACATTGCCTCCAAGATGGGTGTCACGTTGGAAGGCTCCTTGTCAACTGCCACTACATGTCTCACTGGTAAGTAATGTGGGGCAATACTTCAGAATTTGTCAACCAGTGGTAGGTGGGGGCAGTCACCATCCACTCACTTGATATAGTGCTGCTCTTTGGCGACTGCCCTTTCCTTTCTTCCTTCCTTCTTTCCTTATGTCCTCTTCTGTCTTTCATTCCTTCATTCTTTCCTCTTCCATATGCCTACTTAATGTGTCAGTGGGTCTTGTGGAAGATCAGGTCCTGGTAACACTGTTTTTTTGACATTCAGATCCCAAACATTTCCCTGCCCCAGCCCCATAATCAAGCTCACATTCATTGAGTCAGCAACCCCATTTTTACCACTTTACCAGTCTCCCTTTAAACAGCTTATAACAAGCTGGTATTGGTCTGCAGGTGCACCAAAGTCAGGTGTGATTCATGATGTGGTTGTGTACGCTGATCCCCGCCGGCCACCATACAGTCTGCGTGCCCTGACTAATGCTCTGGCACGCACAACACCCGTATGCAGGAGGGTACACTGTCACTCTTCTGTCAAGGTATATACTGCTAATACAGTTGATTTTTTATGCTTATATGTTTAAGTTTTTATAGGATGCATTTGTAGTAATACAATGTGGCAACCACACAGCACAACACGTCGTGATGTAGGAGGACAGAACTGTGGTTTATTTTTCATTTGATTCATGTCCTGCAAGAAGTCAGCGTCTAGATCTTCCTGCTGTTGTGGGTTTATTTTGTAGTGTTTGCTGAACAGTTGGTACTGATATGCAGTCACAAAACATTAACACAATCCACATTACCTGCTCAGTGCAAGAAGATCTTAGGAAAGAGGAAACTTAGCATGATTTTGATTATGATAAAGGTCTGTGCCACCATGTTCTACAGAAGGAACATAATCATTCACATTGTTAATGTACTGCATTATTATTATTTTTATTGTTAGTTTTACTCTAATTGATATTACTTTTTATTGGCAGTTCAATACTCTGAAGTTCTGTATTCATTTGATATTATATTATTTTTTTATTTTTTGTGTTCCTAGATGTAATGAATTAGGAATTAAATAGGCACAGAATATCAAATATTCACCTACTGTACATGTAATTGGAGATATTTCTGAAGTAGGTTTCTAGGAATGCAGCTGACTGGCCTTAATCATGGTATATTTTCTTTGTGTAAACATGGAGAAAATTGATTTGAGTTAGGCTTTTTGATGTAACTTTTCCAAGTGACACATTCTGTGTGAAATTCTTCCAACTTTACTTAAATTTGTAGTAAGTAAGGTTATCTTTTATGTAGTAATTTGTGCAATGTGTAACAAAAAAGATTTACTATATATCAGAGTAGGTACTGTTGTTTGTTCAGAAGATACAGTAGTTTTGGCCCACCATGGATTGGCACGCAGATGAACAAATATTGGCCAGAACTGTTGTTGCTAATCAATGAGCAGCACTTCCATACTTGAGTGTAATTATTCCTTTTGAATAAATCAAGGCATTATAAAATAAATACACTTGTTGCAAGATTATCATGAATACCCTTTGCATTGGTTTGATCCTGAATAGATGCTTGGAGGTTTTTTGAACATGTAAGAGTCAAATGGCCACCCCTTACGGGATTATGGCGTCTGACAATAGATAGGTAGATAGAATACCACCAAGGGAAATTGTCTGGTCATCTGCCCTTAACTGCACTGAACCTAGCCATGAACCTCCACACTTCGAACAGGGTGAGTTGGGATTGTCTATTATTGTTGCCTTTTCAGGAGATATCTGAGAAACTGCAGCAGTTCTGGGGCAGTGGTGTGAATGAGGAGCGTCGTGGGTGTGTGGTGTGTGTGACGCTGGTGTGGCGGCAGGCAGGAGACTCGCCTTTGGCCCTCCTACCAACCCTCTCAGTATCACCTGTCTCTGCGTTACAGGTCAGCCTTCTGTCTGTCAATCAGTACTGTACCCATCTTTAGCCAGACCCCTTAATCATGGAGAGATAGCCATAACCAAATTGCCTCCTTTTCACTTTGTCCTCACCATCAGAGTGCTTATTCTTCAGCTGACATCACCTTCGTGCACATACAGTACCTCTCGACTGCATCCCTCCAAAATTTTCAGTTTTCATCTTCCGCTATCCACTTCCACCTCACATATGCTCTCCTAGTCAGTCTCTCATTCTCTATACAGTATTTATAGTTTGTCCATTTTAATGTGAGGAAGATTTTTTTTTTCTTTTGCAGCTTACATCCTATATCGTCTCATTTTCTAGTGTTAATTTCTTGTTACAGCTCAGCTGCAGAATAAGACTGTTCTGCACTGTGGCTCATCATCCATTCCATAGAACTTTGCAACTGACACCATATTCTGTTGCTTATATTTTGTTATACTTCAGTAGTCAAATAGGAGAGATGATAATTTTGAGCAGGGTTGACATGGAAAATATGGTACAGTTAGTTCTCTCACTTGAAACTGAGAGAGATTTCTATTTATAACCCTCTCTGTTCGTCCTCTCTTTAACGCTTTTGACTTTGATAATTTATTGATATGGTAGTTTATGTTGCTGTGAATAGTTGTGTGTAGTCATTTTGATTTTCATTTTAGGTCATTGGTGAACACAATATTGGCCGCTTCTTGGTGCGACTGTGTGATGTTGTAAGTGAACCCAGCAGCTTGTATGAGTGTCCCACCAACCCAGTGTTTACAGCGCGAGTTGATGAACTACTGGATCATTCTCATGCAAAGTTTATGCTTGGCAGTAACAAGTGAGTGTGGTGTCTTTTCGTACACTGGATACTCTACAGATATAAGTGAGGTAAGATGCATACCATATGTAGGTAGGGTGGTATGGTGTAGGTGGGATGGAAATACAGTATTATTACATATTTTGTATTAGATCAAGTGAAACAATTAATAGGCTATGAAAAACATGCTTGTGGAGTGGAGCTGACAATTCTGTGGCAGTACTGATGTTTATTCACTTAGCGTACATAATTTTGGTACATTGAGATTGTATTGCATATCAGGTATGTAATGAGATGTTTTATGAGAATGAGTACAGTAGTGGTGCAGAGATTATATATATTCTCAACCCTCGTGTATGGGATTCAGCTGGTACAGTAAAACTCTTTCTTCAGAAAATCCACTTTCCACAAACCACCACTCTCCAAAATTATTTTTCATGCAATAGGTAGGCACTGTATTGATACTACTATCCCCCACTCAGTCATAGCATTTTTTGTTTTACTACATTAGAACAGATATATTGATTACTAAGCACTTCTTTGTATATGATATTATTGGTACTGTAGCTAGGCTGTATATTACATGATGTCCTCTTAATTATCATCATGAGTCTACTTCCAAAATTTTCTGTTTTCTGTAGTCTTTTTAACCAAGCATTTCTGATTTGGCAATTTGTACTGTTAATTGGTATATCTACTGTGAATAGAGGAGAGGATGAAAACACTGCATATGCAGACTTTTGTATATTAGTAATATTTATTCTAACCTCCCTTTGCAGAGAACGAGCAGGCTTCCTTAGAGGGGTAAATGCAAGGCTGGGTTCTGAGGAATTTCTAGCTGGACCGAATCTTTCTCTGGCTGATATCATTCTGCTGTCCGGCCTTATTCAGCTTCGTATGCTGGAGTCATCACCACCCAATGTGCAATTATGGAGTAAACGTTGCCTCTCTCACCAGCTTTGTAAGAACTTCCTTTAACATCAGAGGTAATAGAACATGTTTATTATTGATTCACATTTAAAGCTAGTTTATCATAGTGCACCGTATCTGTATTCGGTAGAAATATGAAATGAAAAATAAATGATATGGTCATTCATTGTGAAGATGTGGAATGTATGTGACTAAACTATCAGCAGCAGTAATATTCATAAAATTAAAGATGTTAATAGCAGATTATACAGAAACTAATTAAGTCTTGCTTGTTTCAATATCTCAAAAACTGAGGTAGATATGAGTATAATAATTGATTACCAGTACATGCACTGGTAAAGAATATGCCATACAGTACCATAAAAATCTCTTGTTGGCTCCTGACAGAGATAAACCATGACAACCATGGCTGCATTGTTCTTACATGCTTATCTGACTTTCACTGTTACTGCCCCTCTCCTTCTGTCTCTGTTTATCAGTGACTGTATCACTTTAACCTCTTCACTGCAGCAGTGTCCTATTTATTCAATTTTTGCAATCCAGAAAATTTAACTCATCTTAAGGGAGACCTAAACTAAAGGGTTTGAAACAGCCTTAGGTAAATCCTTCACCACAAAAATTGATAAGAATTGTGTCTGGTGATAACTTCCTTATAATAAAAAACACTATAATTTTGAAGGAGTTAACACTGAAGCATATGCTTCAGATTTCATGTCAGAGAATGAGTCTGACAGCCTAAGCAGATCAGCTATACATGTATAGCTGCATTTACATATACCGGTAAGCTAGAGTGTGATATGTAGCTTAGTCTTTTTAATTTATATAAATTACTGTATGGTTATTGTATGTTGTCTGTGATTGTCACAAATATTGGAAGGGTAAGGTCTTGTAGTTGAATATCACATGAATACACTCTTAATGTGTCGTCAATTTTGGGACCAGGTACTGGTGTATTTTGTCTTTTGGATTCTTGCAAGTGAACATTGCTTACACACTGCCCAGCCATCTTTAAATCTAACAGTTGCAGACCAATGATGCCTCATGTTATATATATTGAAAACAATGTTGAACCTTTACTGTATTATTTGTGTAAACATAGTTGGTAAATGACACAAAATTTCCATCAGTTTTTTTTAATAGTAGTTAACATTATGCTACACTGTGAGGTCCAAGATGTTGAGTCATGGTAGTTTTCAGGCTCTACTCGCTTTCTTATTGAAGCAGCCCATTGTTGCCGAAATTTGATGATAGAGGGTTGTGCAAGGTGTAAGTGCATCATGATTTTATTGAGGCTGCCTCATATGATTGGCTTTTGTATTTAACTTTTTGACTGCAGTTGATTCTCATCAGTTGAATAACATTGCTTGGCCTAAAGTGGGGTGAATACAGTATATGGTTCTTAATTCTTGACCTGAATTTTAATATAGATAGAATTTTAGACTGTAGCTGTGGGGGGTATGTACAAACTGGATAAAATAGTCTTATGTTTGTTGGAATAAAATACTCCATTTGTAGTCTGCAGCCAGAGGGTTAAACACTGATCAAGGTTCTGACATTTTCCTTAGTAAGTAAAGTAGTTATGTATACTGTAGATGAAATGAATGAATGGTATGCCACACAATTGACTGTATTAATGCAGGACTTGCCATCTCTATTGTTGAAAGAATTGTCTTACAGTTTTGGGTTATCAGTTGATTTGAGAGTAGAAAAGTGTAGCATCACCTAGAATCACAGTTCATTTCATTTAACACTTTATTTTGTTGTGATTAACTTCTTTTCGTAACTTTTTGGTACGTCAGGTATCTGTTTACTGATGAATGTGCTATGTACATGGTCATTTTAGCTCTAAAAGACTATACCAGTAATGGTCATCTCAGCAGACATTGTATTAATTGAAGATACTCTGGGTATTGGAAAAGAATGGATCATCAATTCATCAGTGCTTTTTATTTCCATATAAAAGACAGTTGTGCATTTTTTACCCTTTGCGGTGCCAGAATATTCTTTCTAATCATTGTGCTGTCCTCATACATGGAGAATGTTTTTGCATCACAGAATGTTTGCTTATTCAGTCTAAGCTGAACTTGAGAAAATATAATAGTTGTGTATGGTTGACTCTAAATCAGCTTCTTGGAGGTTAAGAGTATTGACCCGACTTTTTCCTTTAACACTACTCACTTTCTGTTGCTTGACTGCTGTTTGTGTGTGTGGGTGTTGGGATGGGTTTGGGGTGGGTGCATGGGTTGGTGATTACATTTAGCATCTCAACAGCTCCTCACCTCTTTCTGATCCCCTTCAGCCTTAGTTTTCACTGTAGTGTTGCATCATTTTTCTTTTGAGAATTGCTGTTACACAGAGCATGTATTCTTACACAGAACACTTATTCTGAACCCACAGCCTGTTAGCCCCTCCATTATGGCAGACACAGCACCAGTCTATCCCCATGCACTCCCGCCTTTTCTTTCCAGCTTTCGAGTGCAAGAGGTAAGTGGTACTCTCACTGCTTCATGTACACAACTAGTGTAGTTTGAGAATGGTCTTCTTCATTCTGTCTTTTCCTCTGCCTACAATTTTCAGTCTTTCTGATGTATTGTGTCCAGGCATTCTTACGATGAAATGATCTTATGTTTGGCTTTCTTTTGTTCAGCTTTCTTTGATGGGGATAAATTTAGCTAGGTTTCACTAAAAATGAAACTGAAAATGTATGTGAATATCATATTACAGACAAATTTAGGGTGATATGGTAAATTGGGATTGCAGAAAAGAGAAAATCAAAGCTGGAGGAACTGGAATATGTTATCAAGGGAGTGTTCTGGTCGTTGAAAGGGAAAGTTCATCATCATCACTGTTGGCATTGCCATTACCATTATCATTGTCTTTGTCATCGGTATTGTTGGTGTCACCATTATTTTCATCATCGTTGTTGTTGCTGCTGTTGTCTGTCATCATTGTCGTCGTCATTATCGTCGTCGTGACATCATTGTTATGATCGTAGTGGTGTTTTCATCATTATCGTTGCCGTCGTGTCATCGTTGTCATCCTCTTCGTCATCATCTTCATTATTGTTAATAGTGTACATTGGATTAAATTATGGTGGATAATAATAGAAAAAACTCAGTATTTACATTTATTCTAACTTAAAATGATAGCATATCCTGATGAAAGTTAATAAAACTTACAACTATAAACAGGTTAGAAATTGCAGAACATACATACATACAGACTTTAAGAGTAATACTGTTTTCACATACAAAATGCAATAATAGATTTGTACATTATGCAGCACATGATGGGAGGTAGGATGCTAGGCTACTTTCCGAGTGCAGGGAGGCGAGGCGGCCATTTTAACCCACTGAATCCAGGTGATGTGGTGTACTGATTTATTCTTGCTGCCTCTAGGTGACTTTATTCAGTTTGGGGGACTTGCTGAGAAGGGATTAATCATCATCATCATCATCAGTCCCATTTTATCCCAAATAAACTGGAGGGGGACAGGGCAACATGGAGGCCGTTTGTTTATGACCACCCCTTATGGGATTAAGGCATTTGGCAATGGATAGAGATAGATAGATAGATAAACTGGAACATAGTGGCATTTGAGGCAACAGCGACCAGCCTCACTTTTCCCTGAGTGACACGCAAACAATAAATCTCAAACACCCCGTCTGATGAAACCCATGCTGACTACATCTGGCTGGAGTGCCTTAACCCACTAGACCACTAGGTGTCATATTGTTATATGGTTACCCTCCAGGTAATGAAGTCTGTAGCTAAACCCCCAGTTCAAAAAGTTTCTCCTAAACTAGATAAAACTGGTAATGGTAGGAAGAATAAGCTGAAAAGAGACATTACAACAGTAGAGGATCTGCATTTGAATCCATGTCCTGTTTGAATTAATTCTTGGTCAAACCAAGTTATTATTCAGATTAGGAAAGGTCTCTTGGATTCGAGTTCTAAGTAACTCCTCTTGTATTCAACTTTGAAGAGACTTTTTTTTTTTTTTTATTCCCCTGGATGTACACCCTATAAAAAAGAATCGGGACCCCATGAGCTGATGCGTCTTGCAGTGACCACTGATATGCACCAAAACTCAGTTGGGGCTTCAAATTCCTTCGTGCGGTGTGGCATATTGTATCGTGCAGTAAGGGTTCCGATTCTTTTTTAATAGGGTGTACACAAAATAGGTCTCCCTCAGTTTACAAGTGACTGCTGTACAATTGTTCGCTTATACGATCTCAACATTTTAGTGCCTTTTTTTTCCATATGTGATCACCAATTTCATTAATATGATTTCTGCAAACCTTTATAAAGCACTTTTTTTTTTTTTTTTTTTTTTTTTTTTCTTTTTTTTTTTGTGCAGTCACTTATTTTGCTTACAGAGTTGCTATGATCCCTGCGTTCAATGTACAAACAATGATTATCCGAGCTGGTTTCTAGAAATGTAACCTGATCATTTAAGAAACGAGACTGTAAATACCCCCTTCTAGTTTGGGCAGGATATCCTAAGCTGAATAATACTGTCAGGAGATTGCAAGAATAAAATGAAAAACACATCCCTGGGCTGAATGGGTTGACAGGGATGCTTGGGTATTGCAATGTCTTTGGCAGTTTGGGGGAATTGCTGGAAGAGAAGTAAGGTGTGGTGTATTGTGGGTGGGTGAGAATTACAGGCAGCCCTTGGTTATGCCAAGAATGGATACCAGAATATCACTTCTTCCATATAATTGGTACTGTAAATCAGGAAAAATTGGCAAATCAGCTTTATAAGTAACCATGGAAGTTTAATAGCCCATCCATCCATCCATCCATCATTCAATCCTGTGTTGCCCCATGAGGAGTGTAGGAGCCCAGGGCTAGGTGAGTTGGTCCTGACATTTAAGATGAGAGTGACCAGCCTCACTCATCCCTGAATGGCATTGCATGAGCAATAAACCCCAACCACCCCTATATATACTGTATATACAGTATACAGTGGAGTGTAATGCTGTATGGCAGTGAGACCTGGGCAGTGAAGGAGGAAGATATTCGCCGGCTTAGACGTACAGAAATGACAATGATTAGGTGCATGTGCAGTGCGTCCCTGCGTCCAAGGCCTGGAGGGGCTGAATTTACAATGGAAGAGTTGAGAGGTAGGATGGGACTGGAGTGTATTGGTGTTGTGATGAGGAGAGGTAGATTGAGGTGGTTTGGACATGTGGAGAGGATGGGGGATGATAATTGGGTGAGGAAGGTGAGAAGTGTTAATATTGGGGGTGGGGTTATGAGGGGTAGACTGAGAAAGACATGGGACGAGGTCATTAAGTGTGACCTTAGGGTTAAGGGACTGAACAGGGAGGCTGCAATGGATCGTGCAGCGTGGAGAGCCGCCATTAGGTGACCAAGGCCGACACATGCAAGCATGTTGGAGCCTTTTAAAACGAAACGATATATATATATATATTTGTACAGTTATACTGCAGTGGAAAAGTACTGTATATATATTTTTTAAAAAGTCAACATAATGAGACCCTCTTGTACTGTATGTGTGTGTGTATGTATTTATATTTGTATATATGTATGTATTGTAGCATCGAACAGACAACTTTCTGAGGAGCACCACCTTATGCCACAGGCAACAGGCAGTTATTGTGATGTACAAATGATAGGTAGAATAACTGAACTATAAAACAACAACAGCAACAACAACAGTAACAAAAGCTCTTAGGATATATGGTTAGTAGAAGAGAGGACAGGCTAACATTGTGCACGATGCAATCAGGGATGAAAAGTTTGCCTTCTATTCCACAGTTTTTTCACAATTAGGGCAAGTCCATCGCTTTCCTCCCAGATGCATTATATCAAAGAAAATCATCTATCGGAAGAGAAATATGAAGCATCTCTAAGCATAGGAATATCAGCTGTCAGAAGAGAGTGAGGCATGGGAGAGGTGAAATGTTGATTTAAATTTTGTTCCCAAGTGCATCTTCTTCAAAATCTGAGAAGAGGGGTGAGGTATTTCTAGTAAAGGAGCTGTACTGATATTTTTTATTTATTTCTGTAAATTGTGAGTGTCACTTTTTTGTTTTTACATTCCTTTTGTGATACTTGTGCATTATACAGATACTGTATGAATGAAACTTTGTTTTAAAGTTCCATTGATACCTATAAAGCTGATTTGCCAGTTTCCATTAAATTTACAGCACAATTATGTGGAAGAAGTTGTGAATTTTCGGAGCACACATCTGATCTGTAATGACTGTCGGTAGGTGTGGAAGGAAATGATGACAATACTGTTCCTGCTTGCTGGAGATACATGGTCTTTTACAGTAAAGTGAGATTTGCACTAGGTAAAGTTGTGTTGAATAGCCTGTTTTGAGGATATGAACTGAGCCGTGGGTTGAAGCAAGAACAATGTGTTGCAGTAAGATAAAGGTTTTGCACACAGGATAAAGTTTAGGTGGATGTCCTGTTTTGAGGGTAAGAATGGAGTAGTGAGTTGAGGCGAGAATAAAGTTTTACAGTAGGATGAAAGTTGCAGTAAATAAAGTTTAGATGGATGGTCTGATTGAGGTTATGAACTGAGCCATGTGTTGAGGTGAGAATGTGTATCACCCAGCTACTAACCAAATCCTAGGATGTGTGACTTGTGAGAAATGATGAGGTCAAGAACACAGTCAGTCTGGTGATATATACCTGTATATTATTCCTATTCTTGCTACCATCATGCGATTTGATTCAGCTTAGGAGAGATGTTTCACACAGAAGGGATTACACATAGCCTTGGAGAGGGACGCTTTCATGTGGTGGGACTGATAAAACTGGGTGTCCTACCTGTCTGAGTATACAAACATCCCTCGAGTACTTCACTATCCCCTAAAAGAGGGTGATGTATTGTAGAAGGGAAACTTCAGCCTGCAGTCCACTGGTTTACATTTCACATGAACCTGGGGCTACAGTTATTGTTACTACTATTAGCACATTTACTAATAGAGATTCTTTGGAAGTTGAATAATATCTGGTACTGTATCAACAAGAATAAAATACAAAATACTGTACAACATTGGATTGAAGAGTTAATAATACAATTATATTTGTTCTTTTTTTGCTGTCTGGAGTTAATTTTGTTCTGCTCAAGTGAGAATTTTCAAACTGTAGGGGATAGACATAGGCTTCAGTTCAGTATTCATTTGCTTCTAAATTGTTTTCCAAATCTGAGTGAAATGATCTGGTAGCAGGAAGATTAAATAAAAGTGATGTCTGGATGTAGGGATTAAAAAGGGAAGATGATGAGGGGGGAAAATCTGTTAAGGAATTGGATTTTGTTGGATGCTGGTATGATTTATTTTGTTTTTAATTCCTTCATTACAGTGACACCTTTTATATTTTATTCTTGACAGTGCCAAACAATGTTATTCATCAAAGGAGAGATGTGTGATAGTGCAAGGGGCTAAGGAAGACCATTTTTATCACCTTCAAAGTGAGAGGAAGTATAACCATCTTCACTTATAAGTAGTACAGGGGGTGATGTGTTGGAGATGCTTTATGTCACAAATAAATTGTTTAGTGTAACTTTACTATGTTGGAACAAGCCCATTATGGTAGTCAGACCACTGTAGATGTGAGACATAAGCAAGTACATTAGTGCCTCACAAGACCCTCAGCGCACCATTCTTTGTAGTACCTGTAAGTGGAGGCAGTCATACCTACCTTAATCTGTCTGATGACATAATTTTTTATTTTGTTGCACCATGAGATGATTTTATTCAATTTAGAAAGAGGCATCAGGTTGTGAAAGGGTTAATGGAAACCATGTCCAGCTACAAAAGTTCTCTCTTAACAGAATCGTCTGGAGATAATATGAATAAAATAAAGAGTACAACATTGGAGGGAAGAGGTTAAAAAATAGCATTAGCCAGGGAAAATTGAATACTGTATAAGGAAGGAATTAGGGTGCTTGTGCTGTTTACCCACTTAGGCTATGTATAGTAGTATATATGCTTGTGGTTGTCTTCATTATGTAATTAACCAAGGGATTAGCTAAATCAATGAACAGAGTTGTTGGTGCACTCCTGAGTATGCACTTTGAATAATCTGTGTACACAAGGGAATGAGAGATAATTCAGATAGTTTTATTATTTCTTGTTTTTTTACTTATAGCAAGTGTTCACAAATTATCGTTGAAAAAAAAAAAAAATCCTCAGTTGCAAATGTACAGTACATGAAATTTATGGCACATGACAGTAAAAGTTTTGATTTGTGTTTATATTCATGAGGAATCTCATGTGGTCAGATATTGCATATTCAGAGTACGCTGTAATTTACGTAAGTTTTTATGCAATTTACGGAGTGTGATGAAACATCTCTTCATTAAGAGTGCTGTTTGTAACTTTCTGAATAAGCTTAGAATACTTTTTGTTCTTTGTGTCAGAGATGAGAATACTGTTTGAGACAGAAATAATACCTGAGTTGGTAGAAGCAAATGCAAAATAGACATTAACTCCTTTAATCCAGTTATGTAAACTTTATTTTATTTTTGTCATCTTCAGACTCCCGTATCTAATTCTGAAGAAACTGATTGAACTGGAGAGATTAGATATAAAATTCATTTTCCCTGTCACTGCAAGAGCTTTCCAACAGCTGAATAAGATCATTGGAGGTAGCAAGAGTAAACCAGCCAAACACATTACAAGATTGAAGGGGTCAAAGGAAGTAGACATTAGTCTGTTTGGTCATATCATTCATGAAAAATTGGATGACTGGATACAGTAGTGTGACTGTCAGTAGAGTAGGTATATTATGAAAGGTGTGAAAGTATCAGGGGATGGATTGAAGGCTGTTGGCATACTGTGAATGGTGCAAGGGCATTAAGAATATGAAAGGGCCGAGTGTTAGTTTGGCTTGTGTATGGAGGAAGTTAGTATATTCAGTATAGTGAGGGCATACTCAGAAGCTGTTTCTCTTGTCAGCTTTTGTGTGTAGAAGTCAAGGGAATACGAGAGGCGTCCACGGAATGTTTGAAGTGTGTGCTGGCAGAGAGTGGGCATGAAGTGACAGGATACTGTGCGTAGTACCCGTGACACTTCCACCTCAGGGCCGGTGCCAGGGAAGGTAGTGCTCAGGTTGCCCATGTTTGTGACTGTGTAGTGGTTATCATTGCCTGAGGGAAGGCCCAGTTTAGCTAGGATGGCGTTGTGACGGATTAGGATACCCAAACGCACACTCATGGGCTGCAGCTTGAGTGCCATCTTGGTTTGTGTCAAGTGGTAGTTGAGGAGACTGTGCACTAGCCTTGTGTATTCCCAGAAGGCATCTAAGTCCTCTTCTTCAGTAGGGAAACTCAAGTCCAATAGAGAAATGTGACAGCCAAAAGCATTATTACGTTGTTCCTTTGGCCAGTATCTACGCATGTTGATGGCCTGCTGTGAGCAAAGGTATGTTAGTCCCACATTTTTATTCTTTTCCAGCATCATAGTGTATAGGGCAAGGTTGGCAGCTGCTGTGAATGCAGAGTTTAGTGTGACACCTTCCATTTTGCAACGTTTTAGGAGGTTGCTGGTAGTGATTTCATTCAGTTCATGCTGCAGCAAGTGTGTACCTGCATGTCTCTCTCTTGGCATACGGTAATAGCTGGTGAAATTCCACACTGGATAACTGAATGTCAGAAGAATGGTGTAAGCACGTCTCAGGAACACACCCATATAAAACCATATTGATGCTGCTTGCTCACCAAGACGATCCTGTAGAGGCATAGCAAAGGTTCCTTCCTGACAAAGGTCAACAGTATTACCTTGACACAGGTCATTTAGAACTTTCAAAAACACTTGACAGAATTTCATGTTTGTGCTTCCATCACTTACATTGTGGTGAAAACCAAAAATACAGACATATTTGTACTTCACATTATGATTGGTGTCTGTCACATACTGGTCATGTTCACCAAGCGTTACAAAGCGTGCAAACCAAAGAGGTCCCTCTAGCATATTGTAGCGGCACTGCAACAACTCCTGTACTGTTTCTTCTACATTGTCAGAGGTCATCTCCTCGACATCCACCACCTCCCGTGTCATCTCTCGCCACCAGACATCACCTCGATGGTACCCGAGATGCATTCGTAGGTTCGGCATTTTTCTGTAAAGAAACAGTACGGGAAGATATGATTCTTCTTTAAAAGTCTTGTTTTTGTTAGTCACATTTAGGAGAATTTGAAGCAATAAATATACATACACACATCTAAGACTAGGGAGTGCAGTATATCCATTGAATGGCCGCCATATCCCTAATCCTGTTATAAAGTTAATTCACATTTGCACTCAAACTTGGGAAGGGGCAAGAGAATACTGTATTACAATACAGTCTTGGCTAATTTTTGAACTGTGGAGGTTTTAACATTTGTACTGTGCTTTCCACACACTGCAACTACACCAGTATTGAGCACAGTGGTAAAGGAATGTGTGGTGTTCCTGTTATCAGAACTATAAGTAAGAGTACAGCATCAGATATATATAATGAACAGTAGACAGTTGTCATGGCTGGAAGTGACATTACACTGATTCATTGGCATGGAAAGGGGGAGTCCCAAATGTTACGCTTCTTAAAAATTTAATCAAATATCCAATCGAGTTATGTTTCAGTAGACAAAGCATACCATTTAAAAGTACCTGTAGAGTACTTTAAATGATTTTCTTACTGTAATGTACTGAATGTAGGCTTCATATGTATGGTACTGTCATGTGGGAGTGAACGTTCTCAGAATAGTTTGTGGGCATGAAAGTACAGTAAGTGAGCATTTCCTTCATAGTACAGTAGTAACATTGGAATATATGATCTTTTGAAAAGGCATGGATATAAAATGTCTGAAGCAAGTTTAGATGCTCTTTGGTGGCTTGTTTTTAATCAGCATGACAACATCATTGATGATCCCTGTATTGGTCACCCCACAATTTCAGTAACTGATTTAATTATTGTGCATGTGGGATGTACTCTTCTTTGAGAAGTGGTATGTTGTGAAGTTTGGAAGTAATAGTTAAAAAGAAAAGAAATTACACTGAGATGCCAGCATAACACAAGTGCTATACTGTTTTTAGTTAATTTGGCCTAACATTGCCATCTCACCATCATGCATACTGGACTGTAACAATGGATTACTGCTAGAATATTGTGGTAGTCATTATTATTATTATTTATTTTTTTTTTACTGTAGAAAAGGCCAAGATTCTTTTATTTTTTATTATTAATATTAATATTATTATTATTATTATTATTTATTTTTATTTTTTGATAGGTAGCAGGTACCAAAGGTTGGAAACCTGTAAGTGTTCCCAGAACAACAGTGTTAAAGAAAATGGCACAATATGGCTTCCAGGATAGCATCAAGCTACTTTATAAATGCTGGCAAAAGTGCATTATAGCCTTAGGTCCTTTTGTTCTTTAAAGAAATATTTGCATAAGCATAAACAGATAGACAAAAGAGTAAGTAAAGGAGCATTGAGGTATTGATGTGGATATGACTAAAAGTGTTAAGAGAAATGTTCAGATGGTCTGGCCACATTAAGAGGCTAGAGAATGAGAGATTGACTAGGAGGGTGTATGTGAGTGAGATGGAGGGGAAGAGGGGGTGACATAAACCAAGAATGAGGTGGTGGGATGGAGTAGAGAGTTTAAAGTGTGAGGCTATAGGTAGATGAGCATTACAAACAGTAGGCTACTGTACTTTATATACTTGACCATACTTTATTATTCATGTGAGTTTGAAGTGATACCTGGCAGAGCAGTAGTTATACTGGCTAACCCAGTGGCATGGTGCCCTTACCAGGAGGTAGCTTGCCTTGAGAAAGTTGGTCCCCAGGTTAAAGTCCTACCTAGGTCATGATGAGGCAGTGCCTGGACTTGTACAAGGTCTCTCACCAGCCCTCATTGACCCATTGGGGTAGGCTGGATCAACATTTGAAGACACCAACTAGTTAGTGGTCTGGATGTGTTTCACAGAATTCCCTCTCACCCCTTCCCCCCCTCCCCCCCTCAAATAAAGAAGACTCTTAATGTCTTTGGGAATGTGTGGGAATTGTCACTTGTTACTTACCAGAAGCAAGGTGACACCTGCATCATGGTGTTGTGTTTCCCATGCATGGATATATGATATTTGTAGGAGCTTAACATTGTGCCTCCAGGGTATGAGTTTTGATGGTAAGAGGGTTTATAATCCACTGACACAGTATCAGTAATGTATGTCAGTGTTGGTGCTGGAAGGGGATGCTTTCATTTAGTGGCACCATTATGACCTGTCAGTGTAGTCGTCAGGTAATACAAATGCCCTTCAATCCCTTCCCTGTCCCATCAAAGAAGGTGGATGGACTGCAGAAGAAGAGTATCTTTGGCCTGCAGTCCACTGGTTAATGTTCAGTTGAGTTTAGAGTTGCAGCTACAACTACTACTTATATAAGTGTCAAACCTCTTTAGAGTTGCCTTTTTGCTTCTGTGTGTGTGTGTGTGTGTGTGTGTGTGTGTGTGTGTGTGTGTGTGTGTGTGTGTGTGTGTGTGTGTGTGTGTGTGTGTGTGTGTGTGTGTTGTACACACATGTGCATGTTTTTACAGTGCTGAGTGTCTCCAGTTCCTGTCTGTTTCTAGCTTGACCATAAGAGTGCAGTGCACTTGTTTTTATTCCTTGTAATCTTCACCCATGCCATTTTTTTTTTATTTGAGCTGACATGGAGGGGTCCTTGGGGGTTAAAGCAAGAATAGCACATTTATAATATTCATTTTCCCGTATTCTTCATATTTGTTCAGTTCTTTTGGTGTTCTTGTATCTCATTTTCTTTCTGTATAATCTTAAGATAGTCTGTCGATACTTGTTGGATATAACAAATTTGGAGTGGTACATGGGTCGTTTTTCCACAGTGCTCTTTTCTTCCTTTTTACCATTATTTTGCAGATGTCATTAGATTCCATGGGGCTCAATAGTGTGTGTTTATGCCGTGTGGTCCCTGCTGCTGATGTGTTTTTCTGGTGCATTATCTTCATCACCTCACATGTATCCACTCATCTTTAGTACTGTGGTAAAGCTCAGAGAGTCAGTTAGAGCAACACAGTGTGTAGGACAGTCAGCATTACACTTGTTGGTATATGTCTTTCCTGGCATGATCCTCCTCCCCTCCCCCTGTTTTTGTTTTTGTTTTTTTTTATTGCCTGAATATGATGTCTTCCCCTTGCCAACATACTGTAGCAGCTGTTTGGGACACTGTTTTCCCTAGTTTACACTATCAGTGTGATGGGGCTTAAAAGTCCCATTTCCTTCCTTACCATGCTATTACATACAGGTACACTCTTTATGGTAGCTTAAATGGCCAACCTGCGCTTGCCCAGCTGGTGGAGTGTTGTGCCTGCTTTCCCCTCACTCTGCTCAGAGAAACATGACTCCTTCCCATAAACTATTGCTGGCATAGCATTGCAGTTTTTGTTCCACTCACTGTCAAACACTCAACTGACCAAGTTTGGACTAACGTGGACATGGTCACTCTTCACCACCACAGTTGCTTGCTAACCTAGTCTAGCGCCAGTATGTAACAGCTTGATTCCAGCCTTTTTGTCCTGGGATGCCATCTCAGTGTGTAAATGATTAAATCTTGGGCTGAGATCACCACTGTGGTGGTTCTAAGCATTTTTCGTACTGGTTTGACTCCTACTATTTTAATACTTTTGATCAGGTACATGCTGTACTATAATCAAATGTTCCCCTCTCTTCCCAGCAAGATAGAGGGAGTAAAAACAGTCCAGGGAAAAATTGTCTTAATACTGAGATAGAACTGGCTATATTTATAACCTCCGAGTACCAGAAGTTTTATCGGAGATTAGTAAATTCACCTAGAGATACTGTATCAGCAAATAATATAGTCTTTGGTTGAAAGGGTTTAGTACCTGTAGATATTACCTGAACATGAGAACAGTTGCCTGTTTTATGAGGCTGAACTGGATTGGTGAGCGTGACTCCAGCCAAAGGGCGTACACAGTGGTCATGCAGCCGTAGTCATGCGAGAGTGTCATGAATCTCTCAGCATACCCCAGTGGCCTTACCCACTGCCCCGCATGCTTACTGTTGTTGAGTTCGGGGTTGATGGGGCTAAAAATTGGGGGCTTTGTGGATGTGGTAGGGATTGGAGTTGGGGTCTTTGTGGTGGGGCTCAAAGTTAGGGGTTTTGTTGTAGGTGTGATAGGGCATGGTATTGGGGTCTTTGAGAATGTGATGGAGTTCGAATTTAGGGTGTTTGTGGGTGTGGAGGGGCTTGAATTTTGAGCCTTTGTGGTGGGGCTTGAACTAAGCGTCTTAGCAGTGGGTGCACTGGAGCACGAGCATGAGGTCTTTGTGATGTGTGTAGTGGGGCTGGAACTAGAGGTCTTTGTGGTGGGTGGAACAGGGGTGTCATCAAAGATCAGCCCAGTCGAGTTGGTGTAGGCATGGATTTTGTGCTTAGCGGTGGAGATGTAGGCAAGGGGCGAGGTGATGGTGGGTGCTCCTGTGGTCTTGCCTGAACCCGTACGCAGCTGCCCTCCTGCGTCCACCACCACACCTGCAACGCAACACATGTCTTAGTTGTCTTGGATGATGTATTTCCTCTGCCTGTGCCTGTTGTTTACGTTAAAGCTGAGAGAGAGGGGGGGGGGATGCTGTATTTTCCGGCATACTTGTACTTCTAAAACACTTCTTAATCATCTTTGCTTAAACATTTCCTCAGCCTGTGCTTGTCATTTACTTTATGTTATACCTGTGTGTGTGTGTGTGTGTGTGTGTGTGTGTGTGTGTGTGTGTGTGTGTGTTGCGTGTGTGTGTGTATTTAGGCTCAACTGTTTTTTTTTTTTTTTTTGGGGGGGGAGAGGGGTAGCAAGACGATTTTATTCAGTTGGGAGTGAGTCATAGGAGCTT
This sequence comes from Coenobita brevimanus, assembly GCF_032717465.1. Classification (NCBI taxonomy): domain Eukaryota; kingdom Metazoa; phylum Arthropoda; class Malacostraca; order Decapoda; family Coenobitidae; genus Coenobita; species Coenobita brevimanus. Next base: position 8,994,467 of record NC_137005.1, read on the forward strand.
AAGAGTGTTAATCTAGTCCGGCATGACCTTCTCAGATAGGGGCCATTCGCTTTTAACACAACACCAGCACAGTGATTCAGCTACTTTCGTGGTTGTTAATCCACCGTGATATTTCAGGTCAGGGCTTGACATTTGTGACCAATAAGTAAGTGATTTTCCTTCGCCCTGACATCAAAAAGGTTCACTGCGAGATTACAAAGCTGGATAGATTGAGTATTCATTTTCATATTCGTCTGGTTAATATTAAACGTTTATTTTAAAAAGGTTCACTTCGAAACCACAGCATGTGTCTTGGCCGAATGTATTGGTTATACATTTTTACAGTTGTCTGGTTAATGTCAGACGTTTATATTCGTCCTTAGAAGTCAGAGTATGATTGTGTATTGAGTCAGGCAGTAATTTCCCGCAATAAAAACGATTTATCTCTTACCAGTTTTCCGTCCGTGCATTTTGTGGTATTTTAAAAAGTGCACTCACTTCGTCCAAGTCAAAAGTGAGCAGGTTGTAATTAGCCAGCTGAGTGACATGAAGGTGAGAGGGGAGAGGAGGGAAGTGGCCTCTCTTTTTCTCGCTCTTCTGTATCTTTCTCCATGCTATTGCTTGGAGAGAGAGAGAGAGAGAGAGAGTCCTTTTGTTTAGGCCACCTCTAACAAGATGTGGTGTCAAGCAGTAGACAGACAGACAGACAAATTGACAGAAAGAACACATCCCGTATAAATTTCACAACAACCAAATGCAGTCCCACAGTAAATCAAGGTAGCAAAGACTGAGAGAGTAAAGTACAGATGCAAAGTAGAGTCAATGCAAAGCGAAGTGAAATCCGGTACGGCGATTATAAACCACAACGTCCCTCATAATAGAAACCCCCCCTTTTTTTTTTTCTATAACGTATTGGCCTTTTACACTACATTTAATCATTCCCTACTTTTATTTATTTTTTCACTGCTATATCTCAGCCTGTCTGTGGTGTCTTATCCTTGTTTTATTTGTGTTTTTCCCTTTTCTTGTCATAGTCTTTTCCTCCTCTCCCGTTTCTGTGCCGTTGCATGTCTTGTATATTTGCTTTAAATTAGTGCCGTAAGGTTTTTGTTACCTGGTGCTTGGATTTCGTTATTCATTTCAATTCCTTCATAAAAGTTGCATGATTAAAACAATACGAAACGACTCAGCATATCCAGATTGCAGACCGAGGGCGGTATTCCCTGGCAGTTAGGAAGCTTACTGATTTTGCTCCTTTACTGTATTCTTGTGGGTTATTCATGCAATTTGTGTCGACATTAAAAAGATATGATAAACAAAAAAAGAAGAAGAAAATCTTATGGGTAGGATGGAAAATAAATGGTTAAGTAAGAGGTGCTAGGGAACTTCCTAACCCGAGGAGATAAGGGTTTGAGAGAGTAAAACTTTGATGCCAGGTGGAGTGAACCGTGTAATTCCAAACCAGTAATTTTAAACCACAGTCACAATTTTCCTTTGATAACTTACAGGATAATATTTACATGATAATACAGTACCGCAACGCAAAGCAAAAAGCCATTCAAATAAAGTCTAGATGGAAAATGTCGTGAATTGCAATATTATAATGCCAAACCATGATCATTGCACCTCCTACAAATTGCATGATAACCAAATGCAGTCCCGCACGACCAAGGGATTGATTGCACCTCAGGGTTGCAGAGATTGAAGTAGTAATAATGTAGGTCTTAAGTAAGGTCGTAGCGGCAGAGGCCATGTTCGTCTTCATATCCAGTTTGGAGGAATGTGAGAGGGGTGCAAAAACTATCTATCTGTCTATTGCCAAACGCCATAATCCCGTAAGGGGTGGCCATTTGACTTTGAGTTATTTGTTTTACGGGGAGGGGCACTAACCCTCCACCAACCCACTTGTTGACACGTAGGGAGCACGTATAGTTTGGTTATATGGTTACCACCCTGCGGTGCAAAAACGAGGGAAAAAAAAAAAGGAAAAAGGAACAGTCTTTGGTAACACGAAGTAAAAAAAAAAAAAAAAAGCAAAAAGTAGGCCGTCTGTTCGTTGGCATAATTACCAGAGTCCTCAGCACCTGTTTCTTACCGATTTATTTTTATCACACCTTAATATTTTCATGTACGTTGTTTCTGTGTTTGTATCCCTTCCCAGTGGCTTGTAAAATCGTCTGGCTTATAGATGGAGCGAAATAGGCAAATCTTCAGCGTGGTAATGTTAAAAGGTCATGGAGGTACTGCCTTAACCCCAACACAGTACAAGGTTGCCAGTGGAGAGCACATTTGTCTGGCGGTCGCTGCTGGGGTGGCTGTGATTGAAAGTGTGCTGAGAATTACTTTGAAATACTTTTGAAATACTTTTTGTAATTGAAAATGTTAAGAGAAATGCTTTGAAATGTTTGGGTCTTGTAGGGAGGATGGAGAATGAGAAACTGACTAGAAGAGGATGAGAGACTGACTAGAAGAGGATGGAGAGTGAGACTGACTAGAAGTGGATGGAGAATGAGAAAATGACTGGAAGAGGATGGTGAATGAGAAACTGACTAGAAGAGGATGGAGAATGAGAGACTGACAAGAAGAGGATGGAGAATGAGACTGACTAGATATGGATTGAGAATGAGAGACTGACCAGAAGAGGATGGGGAATGAGAGACTGACTAGAAGAGGATAGAGAATGAGAGACTGACTAGAAGTGGATTGAGAATGAGAGCCTGACTAGAAGAGAAAGGAGAAAGAGCATATGTGAGTGAGGTTGAAGAGGAGAGCAAGAGAGGGAGACCAAGGATGAGATGGAGGGATGGAGTGCAGATATACGAACGAGAGAGGAGGGTGTGAACTGGAGAGAATGAGAGACTGACTAGAAGAGTGTATGTGAGTGAGGTGGAGGGGGAGACCAAGAGAGAGGGTGTGTCTGTAAGTTGGAGGAAGGGCAGTCAAATGGCAGAGGACGGCGACATGGAGGCGATTTGTCTGTGGCCACCTCTGATGGGAATAAGACGTCTGACAAAGATAGATAGATAGCTGAAGTAAAAGCTAGTCCATTCACCGTAACTTGCCCCAGATTTTCGTCCCTTTCCAACCTATTTCCTTTAGCTCAGTGGCATAATAAGACAATACTATCGCTCTGCATCCTTTCCATAGCACTTCATCGTGATTAGCGTCATATTGTAGTGCCAGTCTTATATTATAGCCCAGCCCTTAAGATAGAGGTGTTAGCTTTACGTCTAGTTGAAGTGAATGGACTATAGATATGTAGACAGCCTGACTTTAAGACCTAATATCTACCTACTCTTTCTTACTGACGACAGGAGAGTGCTAAGGTGTTAGTGAACGGAATAATTCGGTGAAGGAAAGACGTTAAGAACTGAAGTGAACGATAGGGAGAGGCAGGAGGTGTCTGGGGCCCGTATTCTGGTAGAGGTAGGAGGATCCCTAGCACCTCTTCCTTAGCGATTTATTTTCCAGACTGCCCATCAACATCCTCAGTTTTCTTTCTTATATCTTTTTAATATCAACGTAGATTGCATAAATGACACACGAGAATATATTAACGAAGCAGAATCAGAAATAAATCGGTGAGGAAGAGGTGTTAGTTGAATGATACAGTATAATGACGGAGCAGAATCAGAAATAAATTGGTAAGGAAGAGGTGTTCAGTAAGCTTTCTGGCAGCACTTTCATTTGTGTATGCATTAGTGGGCTGATCTCACCCTCACCCCCTTTTACCCCTCCCTCACCACACCACAACATCCCCCTCTCACACCACCCATCACGGCCACACCACATTACTTCACTCACACCACACCATCTCTCTCTCTCTCTCTCTCTCTCTCTCTCTCTCTCTCTTTCCATTTATAACCGAAGACTTGACCATTTTAGATTACCATTACCCATTCAGTACGAGGACGTTTTATCAGTTGTTAAGGCAAACCGTAATGATTGAGTTTTTCAGTAGTACGAACATAACCTGTGGCAGAACAGAGGAGACGTTAGCCGAGGAAGAGATGACGGGAAGTATCCCGTGTTAATGAAAGTATTGGTGAAGGGAAAAGTCGCAGGGAGATTAGAGGATAGGACAGGTGTATGGAGGTGAAAGAGAGGTTAGTAGTAGTAGTAAATGGTGGTATGTGTTGCTTTGGAGGGTGGGAAGAGATACAAGACACAGACAGTGAAAGGGAAAATGGTGGTAGTAGGCAGTGGTATGATGTAGGTTAGGAGGGTAGGAGAGAGGCAAGGCACAGACGATGGAGAGAAGATGGTGGCAGCAGACAGTGGATTGGTGTAGGTTAGGAGGGTAGGACAGAAGCGAGGCACACAGTGAAACAGATGATAGGGGTAGCAGACTGTGGCATGGTGTTGGTTAGGGGGGTAGGACGGATGGTGGAGACAGATGGTGAAAGAGAAGGTGGTAGTAGACAGTAGTATTGTGTAGGGTGGGTTATTTGACTTGCAAACGGGCGTTACTTTTTGAGGGTTCGCTTCACAAACTCAGTGGCAGTTGGGGGATTCAGACTCACGACAGTGCATCCTCCGAGCTGAGGCCAGTACCATGCCGACCAAGCCACTGCGCAGCCTAAAATTCAAGACTTTCAGCACAGCACAGCGCCCTCTGACCCTCGGCTATTTTGGCAGGAAACCTGCGTCTCAACATTTCTCGTGAAAGTATTGGCGTAGCTGCGGCCTGAAGGGCGTTGCTGTTCTTGGTTATGCTCACCTACTGGCCTTATGATCCTCACTATCACGACATAGACATTCCTTCAGCATAACCCTACCACAAGGGCTCTGGGAGCGTTCGGTTGAAGTGGCAGGTTTCAGGCAGTCCACTGAGAACATGTAGATGACGCTGGGATACCAAGAAAAAGAAGAGAATTAAGAAGAAAAAAGAAGAAGACGATGATGATTTTACACAACGAACATTATTGCCACCTTCCTAAATGAAATCGCTTGGAGACAGGAAATTTATTTTAAAAAGATTTTCCATGAAAGTGAAGGCCATTGCTGCTTTTGCCTCATCTCACCCACCTGCTATACAATTTATCCCTTGCGGTCAAAATAACATTGCTTGGAAATAGCAAGATTGTGATAGAAAAACTTGACGAGTGTAACCTTCGTGCTGTGAGAATGAAGGTTGTTGTTCTCACCCAGTGTTGTCCGAGATTAATGTCTTGCTGACTTCCGAGCACACGGAGGTCATGGACGTCATTTTTCTCGATGCGTCATTATCAAAGAATTTCACGTATGACAAATGACAAATCTCTCTCAGCTTAGGAACAATATCATTTACGGACAGAAAAACATAAAGCTTTCTCTTCTGAGGTATATTACCAAAGGACCTCGTCTAGGGGCAGACAGACATTATAAGACTTTCTCAGCCTAGGAATATTAGCCGAGAGAGGAAAGGGATAAGTAAAGACGTAAAATATTAGGCGAATGTTTGTATTTATGGGTAGGGAAATATACCAGGCTTCTCCCGGCTAAGGAATATTAACAAACCGAGGAAAGAGACAAGTAGGTGAGGTGAAATATCAAGCGAACTTTCGTATCTGTGGGCAGAGGAACTTACCAGACCTCTCTCAGTTTTGGAATATTACCCAGTAGAGGAGGGTGAGAAAATGAGGTGAAAAATTGATCGTACTTTTGTGTCCTGCTGTAAATGAGACGTAGCCACAAATTCGCCGTCATTACCGAGTTTCTGTGGCTTAACTGAGCACCACAGACCTTCCTTCTGTTTTTAATTCTCTCTCTCTCTCTCTCTCTCTCTCTCTCTCTCTCTCTCTCTCTCTCTCTCTCTCTCTCTCTCTCTCTCTCTCTCTCTCTCTCTCTCTCTCTCTCTCTCTCTCTCTCTCTCAAAAATTACTTCTTGGAGCTCAAAAGACCGAAGGTAGAATGCATGACGGTGACGCACATAAAACAGGAACGTAATTATACCTAGTTTTGCTCTCAGTAAGGGAAGTCTGTCATGTATACACCTTTTTGTTTCTTTAACTATACTCATTTTACTTTAACTTGGCCCAGATTTTCGTCCTTTTTCGGCTTATTTCACGTGAGACAGCAGTAGAAGAAGACATTGCCACGTCTCTCAACATCCTTTCCATAGCGCTTCTTCGTGACTAGCAGCATATTTTAGTGTTAATCTATTGTTTCAACTCAGCATTCAAGATGGGTAGAGGGCGATTTTAGGCCAAGTTAAAGTAAAAAAAGTATAATCAAATCAGTCCTCCAATCTGACTACACCTGTGAATGGAATGAGCTAAAAGGGTTAGGGATATTTGTCAGGTTAGAGCAAACGCACCGTAGATATCTTTTGGCAATATTATGGAGTTTTTAGATGACTGGAGTGGTATGTTTGAGAGAAGTGGTGTGGTTGGTAAGTGTTATGGTTCGCTAGGCCTCTGCCTGTGTAATTATTTTTTATTTCTCAAGTGGCGTGGATGAGAGGAGTGATAAGGTAGGATAAGTGTTGTGCTTGACTAGATCTCTGCATGTATAATTGTGTGTGTGTGTGTGTGTGTGTGTGTGTGTGTGTGTGTGTGTGTGTGTGTGTGTGTGTGTTTATTTCCCAAGTGGCATGGATGAGAGGAATGATGAGCTTGGCGAGTTTCGTGCCTACATCAGATCTCACGTCAGCACTCCTGTTTGCCGCCCAGTGGAAAGTCCAAACACGATTATGGACTTTGAGATCACCCCATCCATTCAAGCGCGCCTTCACCCCATTTACGTAATAGGTGGCCGATTTTGAGATCCACCAACACAAACATCAACACTCCCACGCAATTCAGACTTTCTTTTCTCTTTTCTTTCTTTCTTCTGAGGCAGAAATGAGAAGGAGAGTTACGAGAGAATGTATTATGGTCTTTTTTTGTGTGTGTTTTTTTTTTTCGACCATGTCTCCTATCCTCAACACAATAGTCTCGTGGAGGACGGAAACATCGCAATAGGGAAGTTGTCCAAAAGGTGTGTTATGTGGTGTAAGGATGTGTGTGGCGATTTCCAGGTGTATTAGCAAGAACAGTGTCAGGGTTGTAATGAATCTCTCTCTCTCTCTCTCTCTCTCTCTCTCTCTCTCTCTCCTTTTTCTAATCGTTTCTGCATACTTCTGGGTTACCGTCTGTGAACCTAAGTTTGTTAGAACAGTAAAGGATGACTCATATATAACGCTGTGACAGATGACCCCTTGGTGTGTTTGAAAGAGGGTTCAGTCAGCGTAACTAGTGTCTATCTTGCGCCATTTATTCAGTTTCTACATCCCACAAGCATTATCACGAGAGGGCTCAGCATTATCAGTGTCTATCTTGCGTCATTATTCACTTTCTACATCCCACAACCCTTATCACGAGAGAGTTCAGTCAGCGTTATCAGTGTCTACCCCACGTCATTTATTCAGTTTCTGCTTCTCACAACCCCTTTTCATGCTGTGTAGTGTTTGCTTCCATAACCCACTCCTACAGCCAGCCCTGTGAGCCGTCCCCACAACTCAAAAGATACCCGGAACCCTATTTACTGACCACCTCATATTTTTGGTCAACATTTAACCCTTTAGAGATCAGACCATCTTGACACTGTTTTATTCAGACGATTTTACTGGTCTGAAGAAAACCCCCTTAAGGTCAGGGCTTTTCTTGCGTAAATAAAGTAATATATTGAAAGGAAACAGCACAAGGTGGAGTGTTAGGGAGGAGGGTTGGGAGCTACGGAAATAATGAAACTATAATGACTATGTATATGACTAGGAAAGGATTATATGTATGGCTCTGTAATTCTTCGAAGTTATAATATCTATCAGTAAGTTTAAAATGCTGGGATTATTTCTTGTCTTCAGTGTGTGTGTGTGTGTGTGTGTGTGTGTGTGTGTGTGTGTGTGTGTGTGTGTGTGTGATATTTAAGTAAAGTTAAAAGACTCTGATATTGACTCTTACGTTGTCAAAATCATACCTTTGTGAAGTGTAATGTATGACTCAGATTTTATAACCACTAGTGATGTAACAGTCTGCGCGTGTTGAATTACCACCACTATTTCCTGGGAGGTAGGTAGATAGATAGATAGATAAATAGGTAGAGAAATAGACAGACAGTTAGGTAGTTAGATAGATAGGTAGGTGGGTAAGTAGGTAGACAGATAGATAAGTAGGTAGGTAGGCAGGTAGAGAGAGAGAGTGACAGACAGAGACAGACGTAACGATGACGCAAACCGGATTTAACTTTACAATCCTGCCGTAAAAAAAGACTTATAATTGAGTGTAATTTTCACAAGAGTAATTTATTTTCCCATTAGTTATTTTAGCCAGGCCGTTCTATCGTTAAAAATAATGCATATGATTTAATATAATTTTTTATAATGTAACTATACCCCTTGTGACTCTAACTTGTCCTAAAATTGCCATCTCTCCATCTTGAATTCTGAACTTTAGCAAGAGAGTAGCGCTAGAGAAGGATGCTAGTCAAGAGGAAGTGCTATGGAAAAGATGTAGATAGATAGATGGATAGGATGATAGATAGATATATAGATTAATAGATAAAGAAAGGAAGTAAAGCCATAGAATTGTCTTTTTCTGGCACAGTGCTTCAAAAGGAAAAAAATCTGGGCAAAGTTAAGGTGACAGGAGTATTATTCAAATATTTAGTTATCCTTCTATATTACTAAAGCCCGTATGCCCGTCGGTTGAGGAAGCTCCCTAACACCTCTGTTTTGGTTTATTTTGTTCATTACACCTTACTATCCTCTTCTGTGTTAGGGAAGGGGATGGAGAATAAGTATAAGTAGAGAAGAAGGAAGTGAGAGGCTGGAGGAGGAAGTGAAGGGGAGAGATGCAAGTAGAGGACAGGGAAGAGTGGTTGGGAGGAAGATAAAAGGAAGAGCGGGGAGAGCTGAAGCTGAGAATGGGGAAGAAGGAAGAGAGGAGAGGAAGTTTGAAAGAATGAGGGGAGAGGAAGTGAGGGGAGGGTCAAATGCAAACAGGATGGGAAGGGTTGATGGAAGGGAAGTGTACAGAGAGGGAGAGAGAGAGAGAGAGAGAGAGAGAGAGAGAGAGAGTATACAGTTGTTTTTGGTTTTGCGATTCCACATTGAACTTGAAAAATAAAAAAATAAAAAGAAGAAACCTTGACTAAAATGCTATTGGATAAAACTTGGGAAAAAGACTCAAATATACATGAAAAATCCCTACACACACACACACACACACACACACACACACACACACACACACACACACACACACACACACAGTCACAAAAATACTAACAAATCCTTTAGTAAAAATAATCGATAAGAAAACTTACGTTTCGTCCCACATTTTTTTTTCTTTCTTTTCTTTGGAGACTGACGAGATGAAGTGTAATGGATATTTTCTTTATTCTTTAGTGATTTTTTGTTTTTTTTAATTTTAGTCCTGCTGAAGCCACATTATTGTCTTATTAATCTCTCGAGGTATGTAAAATAAACTGCAAATGGACGCAAATTTGGGCCAAGTTCGTGTAAAAATGGTATATCATCGAGAGTTTTGAAAGTAGTCGCCTGTCGTTTCAAATTTTCCCACGCGATTCATGCCCAGACACTTCTTGGAGCAAGTGTTCAGTCAGAGAAATAATTGTCTTCCCAGTTTCGTCTGATGATATTTTTTTACAGGTGGCCAGACACAGTGAAAATCCCATGTCTTTGCTAACGGGTGTCTCAGAGCGTTCGAGTTTTCTGTTTTATATTCGTTCAGCCTCGGGAATATGCTTGACTCTCTGGCTGCACTTTGGAAGAACCAAGAAGATCGGCTTTAGGCAAGAATGGAACTCCAGTAGACAATTTTTCTTTGACTTACCGCGAGATTAATAGCAAAAAATATCGTCTGGAAAGGTAGCATAAACGAGGATTATTATTATTATTATTTGTTTATCCAGTATTTTAGTTCTGGTGAAGAAGTGGTTATGGTCAGGCTTGGGTTTCAGTCTCCTGCTGAAAGAGATGGCCTTCCTTTCTTCATCTCCGTCTTCTTTGTCGTCCTGTTTTTGCTTCATCTCCTCCTCCTCCTCCTCCTCCTCTTCCTCTTCCTCCTATTTTTTTGCTCTCGGAACGCTCGCCACCAGAAATCCTGACCAAACACAAGCCTCTTTGTATGTGACTAGAGGCGTGACGCAACAAGGACAATGGCGACGGGGTGAAGAGAGTCAGCAGGATGATCATAATTAAACCCTTCACTACTATGAGAGCCAATTCTCAACCCTCTCTGCCTCTGTCTCTGTCTCTCTGTGTCTCCATGTCTGTCTCTGTCTCTGTCTCTCTCTCTTTCTCGTGGTCTTTGGATACACCGCGTTGGTATTCTGAGGCTAAGGCGTTTTTATGTCCATGCTCTCTTTCTGTCTCTCTGTTCCTCTGTGTCTCTGTCTCTTTCTCTCTCGTGGTCTTTGGATGCTTTTGCGTTATTGTGATTGGTGGTGATGGTGATGGCGTCAGTAGTGGTGGCAGTGATGGTGATGGTGGTAGTAGTGGTTGGCGTGGTGGCAGTGATGATGGTGGTGGTAGTGGTTGTGGTGGTGGTAGTAGTGGTTGGAGTGGTGGTAGTGATAATGATGGTGGTGGTAGCAGTGGTTGTGGTGATGGTAGTGATGATGATGGTGGTGGCTGTGGTTGTGGTGGTGGTAATGATGATGATGGTGGTGGCTGTGGTTGTGGTGATGGTAGTGATGATAATGGTGGTGGCAGTGGTTGTAGTTGTGGTAGGGAAGGGTAGGCAATATACTATAATTACTTCCTGGTTACATAAAGGGTTGATTAAAGGCATGAAGGTAGGGAAGAGACGACCTTGTAACATAGGGAAGCACAGTACAACCATACACGCCATACCCTGCACACACACACACACACACACACACACACACACACACACACACACACACACACACACACACACACATACTATCTGGACGATTTTTCTCTGACAAGGATAGCTTTTTCGGACTGGCTAGGGTAGATACAGCCATCTATCCTATCCTTCATTAACAGGGACGCTCTCCTTGGCTGAATAAAAGCGTCTGGAGATAACTAGAGCCAACCATAGGAGGACGTCATTGTTCTGTAAGGCTTTTATTATTATTATTATTATTGGTGGTGGTGGTTGTGGTGGTGGTGGTGGTGGTTGTGGTGGTGGTGGTGGTTTTGGTGGTGGTGGTCTCAGTAATAACAGTAGTAATAGGAGGTGAAGGAGGAGGAGAAGAAAAAAGAAAGAAGAAAAAAAAAGAAGAGAAAGGAGAAGGAGGAAGTGAAGGAAGAGGAAGAGGAGAAGGAAGAGAAGAAAGAGGAGGACTGATAGAAGCTGCAGTCCTAGGTTCATCTGAATGCAGGCTGAACTTGTCCCTGTCCTGAAACCCACCATCCTCTTTTGGAGAATAGGGAAGGAGCTGAGGGACGTTTGTATAACTGGGCAGCTGCACTACTCAATTTTTTCGGTGGCACCACGTGAAGGCGTCTCTCCAGCACCAATGTAGGGGGAAATGTGTTTAGCCTTGAGCTTGTACTTACATCTACAGTCAGGTACAAAAGTTGGTCTGTTATTCCACTGCGTCTACATATTTACAAAATGTCTTTCACTTCCTTTCTGACGCATCGTACAAAACAGAAACATAAGTAGGTAGATAAATATTCCAAGCCTCTCACAGCTTGGGAATATTAGAACGGAGAGGGAGGTGAGAAGCTTAGGATGAAATACTATGTAAACTCTTGTGCCCAACTGTACACCTGGCTGAGAGTCAATACAATCTCACTCTCCTCAGACATCACATACACCTTTTGATCAGTCGTCCATTAAACAAAAGTTTTCTGAGAAGTATCGCGTCACAGAGAATGATAATATTTCTCGGATTCTTATTTTGTGATGTCTATTCTGTTTGTTCCTCATTCCTGGGAAGTGAGATCTTGGTTTCAACAGAAAATTGATCGAAATTTTGTTTGTGAAGTCGGGCCCAGAGGAACAAGATGCAATGAGGGGGAAGGTCAGGGAGACCTTTGCTGTTTGCACTGTTGTGGTTAGAGAGTTAGACAGCTGGCCTTGTTGATTGATGTTGTTGCTGTTCTCAGACTCGTATGACTCACTCTCAGCTGAATAAAATCGTCTGGTATGAGCTGGGATAGAGTACTAGAGTTGTGCCGACCATGAAGGAGTCAACGAGCCATATTGAGTGTACAGTAAGTGGATGAGGTTGTAGAGAGAGGGGTGAGGATGGTAGTGAATGGTGAAAGGTGGCGTGTCTTATCTGATGTATGCTGGATGCTGCTGCACTGCTTACTAATAGTGAATAAGGGCATGGCAGACTTGTTCAGAGTTTTGTTGATGTCCGTATGTATCGAGTTTGAAAATAAATATAGTAAAAAATAATGGTTTTTGTGAAAAAAGGGTGAATTTCAGTATGATGTGGTACCTGCGTGCACTGATAGAGAACAGAGGTAAGTTTGCAAAAGAAGTGGAAAAGGAAGTTGCAAAGGGAAGCAAAATCGTTGGTGTTATGAAAGCCTTGATAGAGGGCCGATTGTGGAGACTTCAAGAGGATTGCATGAAGGGATCACATTAACGTACAGCTGCGAGACGTGTGGCAAGAGAATAAGTCAAGAGTTATAGCAGTGGAAATGATATTACCGAGGAATATATGTGGAGTGCGTATAGAGGATAGAATAAGAAATAATGTAATGGAGTGCGTATAGAGGATAGAATAAGAAATAATGTAATTCATGAAAAATGTGGAAAAGGAAACCTATTAATAACAGGATAGAAGACAGTGTACTTAGATGCAGTGGTCGTAGGAAGAGAATGGATGTAGATAGGAACTGTTGTCGTTGTTGTTGTTTTTGCTGCCTACCCCTGGTCTGTCTGGCACAGCAGACCCTCCTACCGCAGGGTAGCAACTGCCCCGGTGTTGTCTCATAGGCTTCCTACTCCGCTGATGTGTCTGCGTCTTAGTATGGCATATGCATTGCTCCATTATGTGTGTAATGATTTGTGGGCCTATTATGCAAGGCGGTCATGTGTAGCCTGTGATTCCATCCAACCCGAATACAAGATAGTGTGGTGAAAAGGGTATTATATGAGTGGGTTTGAGGGTGGGAGGAGGCGTAGTAGGCCAAGAAGAAGGCAGACGGTATGGGAAATGAGGAGTTGGAAACCGCTGAGGCTAGAGAACTGACAGGAGATCGAGATGGGTGTATGTAGGAGAACTGGACAGGAGTTGGTTATCATCATCATCATTATCATCATTACCATTATCATTATTATTATCTCTGTCAGACACTGCTCTCTTGTAAATGTGTGTGTGTGTGTGTGTGTGTGTGTGTGTGTGTGTGTGTGTGTGTGTGTGTGTGTGTGTGTGTGTGTGTGTGAAAGTGTGCACCACCTAACGTCCTCAGGGCAAAAACTGGTCCCCGCGGTTCGGCTTCCAATCACTTTTACTCCGACGCTCCCTCTCACTCTCACTCTCTTATTCACACTCATTTCACTCTTACCTGCTCGCTCACTCACTCTTATTACACCTTACTTGCTTACCCACTCACACACTCACTCACTTACTCACTCACTCACACATTCACTCACTTACTCACTCCAATTCCTTACTGATTCACTCTTACACACAACACACCTCTTTCCGATGCTGCCAGTTCCCATCACTCTCATTCACTCTTATTCACTCTTTCTTATAATTATCTTCGCTGTCTTTAACTCCTGCTTGCCCTCACTCACATTCCTCGCTTTTTCATTCTTAAAGCAAGCACATAATTCTTTCACATGCTTCCTCTCTCTCTCTCTCTCTCTCTCTCTCTCTCTCTCTCATTTACACTTATTCACGGATATATTTTACTTTCACTCCTTCCTTCATTCATTCATTTTTGCTTAGTGACTCACTCTTCCTCCTTGATTCTCAGCCACCCAAAACTCTCTCTCTCTCTCTCTCTCTCTCTCTCTCTCGCTCTCGCTCTCTCTCTCTCTTTCTCTCTCTCAGTGCATATTTTGTCTCAGTGTTATTGTTTATCGGTATCTGTCCATCTGTCTGTCTGTCTGTCTCTGTCTATCTATCTATCTATCTATCTATCTATATCTCAATCTCTATATCAATATGCTCGTAAAAAGTAACGAAGAGGAAATTTTGAAAGCAGAACAGGATGACATGTAAAGTGCTGATTGGATGAAAACAAACTCGGAATGACGTGTTTGTCTCTGGTCGAAAATAAAGCATGATGACCTGTGAAGTGATGATTGGCTGAAAATGTATACACCTGATGACATGTAAGATGCTGATTGGCTGGGAATTTAAATCTGATGATGTGTAAGGCTCTGATTGGCTGAAAGTACAAAGTTATGAAATTAGTCTGATTGGACGAAAATTTAAAGTTGATAACGTGAAGGAATTGCAAGAAATTTAAGCTAGATGATGTGCAAGGTTTTAATTGACTGCAAGTTAAAGATTACGGTATATAAGACGCTGATTGGGTGACATTTCAAACATTCGCCGTGTAAGACGCGGATTCGATGACACTAGAAATAATGTCATGCGGTTGGCTTCTCCTCTTGGCTTGTGTGTGTGTGTGTGTGTGTGTGTGTGTGTGTGTGTGTGTGTGTGTGTGTGTGTGTGTATTTTCCCACGGATCTCAGAGAAAATGGGAGAATGGTTGATGGTGGTAATAGTAGTGGAGGTAGTGGATATGGTGTGGATGGTGGTGGATACGGTGGTAATTGGTGATGCTAGTGGAGGTGTAAATGATTAGAGAGAGAGAGAGAGAGAGAGAAACACATCCCTAATTATCCTCCATGCAACCCTGAATTAAAACGATCGCGCAATGACACTGACACACATATCACACATAACCACACCCTGGCAATCACAACGCTGCACAGGCTAGCGAGAATGAATGATGGTTTGTAGCAGTAGTGGTAGTAGTAGAAGTAATAATAGTAGTAGTAGTAGTGGAAGGAATAGTAATAGTAGTTGTAGCAGTAGTGGTATTGCTGTTGATGTTGTTGTGGACCCAGGCTCATCTGAACGTAAACCCAGTGGACTGAAGGCTTAAGTTCCCCTCCTCCTGCAGTCCACCATCCTTCTTTTGGGGGGATCGGGAAGTAACTGAGGGACTTTAGTATAAGCAGGCAGTAGACCCACCCAGTTATATCAGTGCCACCACGTGAAGGCGTCCAGCACCTTTGGAAATTGTGAGAATACTATACATGAATGCGTCTCGAAACTAAAGGAGGTCATTAAATAATATATATGATTTTGCAAAACAGATTAAATAAATGTGTACTCGAAATTTCAAAACACAGGGGATGTAATGAGCACTAAAATCTTGCAAAACAGTGAGTTGAATATGGCTTGCAAATTTGGTGGAAAAAATCGCTGTTAAAATTTGCCAAGTATGTTGCACTTGATGGTTGACGTAAGGGTTGCAGACACTGTGGAAAAAATGAGTTTAATATTGACTGCAAGAATAGTGGAAATAATAACGCTTGCATAGGTGGCGGAATTGATGACTTATTGGGTTATTAAGTTATTCAGAAATTTGTTATGAGGTCAGGTGTGTGGTAAGCTGTCTCGAATATCTCTAATTCTCTCTCTCTCTCTCTCTCTCTCTCTCTCTCTCTCTCTCTCTCTCTCTCTGTCAGAAATAGCAGTCAGATAGAGATTGCACGCGCCAGAGCATCATCGCGTGAGTGTTGAGTGTGTGGCGTGAGGGAGGTCGTGAGAAGAGTGAAGGGGGGAGAGAATGGAGGAAACACCAGCATAGGAGTGGAGAGAAAATGGAGAGAAAACGGTTGTCATTATGCCTACGTGTCAGAAATACTGGGGAAGAGGATTATGTGTATTTTTATGATCGGAGAGAGAGAGAGAGAGAGAGAGAAAGTGAATCTTCTTTGAACAATACCGTTTCCCCAAACCGGTACCAACCAACGTCTCTCATTTTGCTTTCTTGGCTCGTGTGTGTTTGTGTGTGTGTGTGTGTGTGTGTGTGTGTGTGTGTGTGTGTGTGTGTGTATTCCTTATGTTGAAGTTTTTTTGCGTCTATTTTTGGAGCGCTACCATGTTTAGCAAGTGCGTTCTCTCTCTCTCTCTCTCTCTCTCTCTCTCTCTCTCTCTCTCTCTCTCTCTCTCTCTCTCTCTCCCCATCCATCCAAGTACGTATTCATCCATGCATTTATCTGTCTGCCTACCTATCTGTCTGTCTGTCTATCTGTCTATCTATCTGTCTATCTATCTATCCATCTAGCTGTCTATCTACTTTTATCGATGTATGGAGAACTTGAGTGACATGAGACTGTAAAAAAAAAAAACTCAAATATACTCCACTGTCGCCTGAACGAAAACCAAAATAAATTCATGTTATTTTTTTTTAATATATTATAGTTAGTTTTTTTTTTGCACCTGAAGGAACTGGCCCACTCATAGTCTTAAAAGTGTTGTGGCTGAGTGTCTTTGGGTGAGGCTTGGTTATAAGGTGGGAATGAGACTCCTTGGTTACTAGTCAAATCATCCCTCCAATCTGACTTCACTTGGTCATCATCTGAGTTGTTAGAGTGAGGAATCTGTGTCTTGGTTTATAATATGTACTATGGGAATTGTTATTATTATTATTATTATCATTATTATTATTATACGAACCAGAGGAGGAGGAGGAGGAGAAGGAGGAGGATATAGAGAACGAAAAAGAAGAAGCAGAGGAAGACGAAGAGGAAGAAGAAAATGAGGAACAAGCAGAAAACCATGGCATTGATCAGCAGCAGCAGAACACCTTGGCAGTGTGAAGGCGTGGGTGTTGTTGCATTAGCTAGTAAAGGACACGGTACTGGGAGTCGAGATGCGTAAAGTAATAAAGGAACACTCTCATGGTCGGGGGTAGTCTGGTGTTCCGTTCTTCCTATTTTCAGACTGTTTTATTGAGGTTAGGAGTGTTCTGTGTTCTGTCACCACTTCAGGACTAACACCCACCGTCCATATTGAGTACATGCTAGGGCTGTCTCATACCGGACTGGTGTATTGGTATTAGCGGGGGTATTTTTATGACATGGTGGGTCTTCTCGTCGATCAGTATGGTCTGCTTATAGTGAAATTCAAATCCATAAACTGTTCCTTGCCCCAGCCGGGATTCAAACCTGGGCCCATTTAAGATGCAGGACACCTCTCTACCGTGTGTGTGTGTGTGTGTGTGTGTGTGTGTGTGTGTGTGTGTGAAGCAGGGTAATGTCTGGAAGTGATGAATTGCTTGCATGTTGTGTGCGTAATGTATTAGTGCTAAAGGTTGTTTAACTGCGTGTGATGAATTGCTTGCATGTTGTGTGCATAAAGTATTAAAGGTTGTTGAACTGCGTGTGCGTTTGCGTGTGTACGTGTGTGTGCGTCCCTGGGTAAGGTCGCAGCAAGCATGGTCGTGACTATTCCTTCGCAGTGTCCCCTCTTACCTCACACCCACTACGGTAAAGACAGAAAAACTTGCAGGGTGAACGAACGTCTGTGTTTACCCTTGCCCTTCCTCACCCTATCCCGTCTCTCCTCCTACCCCTCTCCCCCTCCCTCTCTCCTCCTTACCCTGTCCCCCTCCCTCTCTTGTCCTACTCTTTTCCCTTCCCTTCTTCTTCCATGATAATTTTTATTTATTTTACTGTCTCCCATCTACTGTCTTCCATTCTTTCATCTCCTCTCTCTTTGCCTTATTCTTTCTCCCCTCTGCTTCTGTCTCTCTCTCACTTCCCTCATCCTTTCTCTTTCTTTTAGTCTCTCTCATGAACTGTCCACCTTTTTTCCTTCTCTTTTCTCATTTTCTTTTTCTTTCTCCATTGTACTTCCGTCTTCTCCTCCCTCATCCCTCATCCTTCCCTTTCCCTTATTCTCTTCCTTGTTTACCATCTTTCAGTCCATTGGCATTTATCCTGAGCCTTCACCTTCCTCCCCTCCTTCCCTTTTCTTTACCTTCTTCTCCCCCCCCTCCCCCTCCCCCTCCCTCTCTCCTTCTCCCCCCCTCCCCCTCCCTCTCTTCTTCTCCGTCCCTCCCCCTCCCTCTCTCCCCCTTTCATCTCCTCCCCTCCCCTCCCCGACCCCTCTGCCTTCTTCCCGGGTGGTGAGGTAACACAAGAATTTATCCTTGTGCCTTACTGAATTCGTATTTATTTTTATTATTATTATTATTATTATTATTATTATTTTACTACTACTATTACTACTACTACTACTGAGTTCTAGCTACCTTGAGACGATTTTATGAAGAGTGGGACACACACACACACACACACACACACACACACACACACACACACACACACACACACACACACACACACACACACACACACACACACACACACACACACACACACACACACACACACGAGATAATTTCAGCGTGAGTAGGTCAAGAATGTAAACTGCAGGTGAAGGTGATTATTGTGACATAAGAAAGGCATGATGATGATGATGATGATGATGATGATAATGATGGTAGTGGTGATGATGATGATGATGGTAGTGGTGATGATAATGATGATGATGATGGTGGTGGTGGTGGTGATGATGATGATGATGATGATGATGATGATGGTAGTGGTAGTGGTGATGATGATGGTGGTGATGATGATGATGATGATGATGATGATGATGGTGGTGATGATGATGATGATGATGATGATGATGGTGGTGATGATGATGATGATGATGATGATGATGATGGTGGTAGTGGTGGTGGTGGTGATGATGGTGGTGGTGATGATGGTAGTGGTGGTGATGGTGGTGGTGGTTCCTCACAAAATACAAAATTCCCCTTAAATAGTCGTGGCTGCGTAAGTGAAAGTGCTTAAGTGCCTTCTTGATGTGGGGTGACGGAGGTCGGAGTGAGAGGGAGACGGGAAGTGGCGGGAGCTATTTTCAGGACAAGAGAGAGAGAGAGAGAGAGAGAGAGAGAGAGAGAGAGAGAGAGAGAGGGAGGGAGAGAGAGAGAGAGAGAGATTGAGAGATCCCAGGTGGTTTATTGCTACCGTCAGACAAGCTGCCTCTCTTCGTTAAAGGGTTGTTGTTGTTGTTGTTGCTCTGGGTTCATCTGGACGTGAACCCATTGGACTGCAGGCTGAAATTGTCCTTTTGCAGCCCATCCTCCTCCTACAAAGATAGTATGTCAGTGCTTTCCCCCACCCTCCAGACCCACCGAATAGACTATATATAAACGGTAACAGCCCTGTCCCTTCGTAGTGTAGGGTCCTGAGGCTAGGCTAGGGCAGTTTTTCACACACACACACACACACACACACACACACACACACACACACACACACACACACACAGAAACAGTGGCAGTCAGCTCCATGGGTGGCTGGAGAAGCAGAGGAAAATTTCGTGGGAATGGCAGAAAGTGGCACAAGGAAAAAAACTGGTCATGCAGTCTGTGGATAATGCTGACGGTGTTTTTCAAGGCATGCATTCTCTGGCCTCTTTATTTTTTATTTCTTTTGATTATTTTTTTTATTTTGGAAGTTCATTTTATAGAGGGAATTTTTATTGTTGTTATTATTATTATTATTATTATTATTATTATTATTATTATTCCTCCTCCTCCTCCTCCTCCTCCTATGATGATTATTGATGATGATGATGATTTAAAACTCTCATCCATACATATAGTACATAATAATACACAGTGGTGGTAGTGACGATGATGGTAGTGGTGATAGTGGTGGTGATTGTGGTGAGGGTGGTAGTGGTGATAGTATGGTGTTGTGTATGCTTGTGATGGTGGCAGTGCTGATTGTTGTGGTGTTGGTGATGACTGGGTGTGGTTGTGGTGATGGTAGTGGTGATAGTCTGATGGTGGTGATGGTAAATTGATGATAATAGACTGTGATAGTGATGTTGATGGTGGTGGTAATGGAGTATTGATGGTAATGGTAGTGATGATGGTGGTAGTGGTGATGGTGGTGGAGGTAAGGAGAGAAATAGGGGGTACTTAAGTAATTTGTGGTTTCTCAAGTTTTTTACCTCGACACAACCCCCCCCTCTCTCTCTCTCTCTCTCTCTCTCTCTCTCTCTCTCTCTCTCTCTCTCTTCCTATTATTGCATTGAAATCACCTACACTTCGGGATACCTTTATATGGTTGCATTGAAAGTCCCTCTCTGTCTGTCTGTCTGTCTGTCTCTCTCTCTCTCTCTCTCTCTCTCTCTCTCTCTCTCTCTCTCTCTCTCTCTCTCTCTCTCTCTCTCTCTCTCTCTCTCTCCTTGCATTCTCTTCCCTTCTGTTTAGATCTACAGTGAACTGACCTACATATTTCCCTTTCACTCTCTGGATTACGGTATCTGTTCTCTCTCTCTCTCTCTCTCTCTCTCTCTCTCTCTCTCTCTCTCTCCAAATTTATTTTCTTTGGCAACTCATTAGTCGTTTAATTTTCACCTTTCCATTAATTCCATCTTTGGCGAGTGAGCGACAGACAGATAGACAGATAGATAAATTATTAGCTTGAAAGATAGATAGATAGATAGATAGATAGAGAGAGAGAGAGAGAGAGAGAGAGAGAGAGAGAGAGTACCAGGAGGAAGTCGTTGAACATGCTAGCCGTAAGACTGATACGACCATGACCGACACTACAATGGAGGAAGGACGGGGAGAGAGAGAGAGAGAGAGACAAGGAAAAAACAAGGAGATGGAGGGGTAGCTAAGAGAGAATCCATCAGTGTTTCGAGGGTTGGCAATTTGTTCCCCTCTTCTCTCTCTCTCTCTCTCTCTTTTCTTCGCCTTTGGTCCTTTCTTCCTTCCCTCCTTCCTTCTTGCCTTCCTTCCTTCCTTATGTGAAAAGAATGAGAGGAATGTAGCATCTCTCTCAGTATATGGAAGGATATGAAGAAAGTAGTCCTGCTGAACCTCTACTACTCTACACCTTTCACCTCAACATGGCCTAGAATTTCCCCTCTTCTAGTTCAGTGGCAGAAGGAGACAGTAGGACAGCTCTGCATCATTTCCAAGGCACCTATTCGTGACTAGCATCTTATTCTAACTTTAATTTCTGGTAACAGCTCAGGAATCAAGGTGGACTGATTCCAGTTTTAAATCAAGTTAATGTATATATATAAAACCCTTCCACTGTGAAATCCTCTCCACATCGTTTCCCTTGTACTTCTTCGTGACTAGCCTCATATTCTAGCGTTAATCTTAGGCCAAGTTAGAGTGAAAAATGTATGACCCTTCTACAGAAATTCTCTCATGTTTTTAGGGTGGTCCAAATATAGCGCTTCTTATTTATTTTCAAACCTTGTATGGTATATTTGCGTATTAAGTAGGAATGACACTATTGATGCTGAAAGAGGTGTGGGCTGGGGAGTGCAGCCTGCAAGGAGAGGACTAGATGACAAAAAGGGATATCATTCATGGTCAACCCTCTCTGGGAATAAGGCCTCTGGCTAAAGATAGATAGATAGATAAATAGATAGGTAGGTAGGTAGGTAGGTGGATAGGTAGATGGGTAGATAGATAATTAGCTAGATAGATAGGTAGGTAGGTGGGTAGATAGATGGATGGATAGATAGGTATGCAGGTAGGCAGATAGGTAGGTAGGTAGAAGAATAGAAAGAAGGATATATAGATAGATAGACAGACAGACAAATAGTTAGGCAGATAGACAGATACGTTTACGATTATGAGGCCTACAGCTGGTTTTGGTATCATCAGTAAATCCACCACCAAGTCAGGTCATATGCACGTTAATCCCGCCTCTTCGTGTTGCGTGATCCCAAAGCTGATTAAACCTTGCCAGTCGCGCGCGTTCAATTGGCAGACATGGCAATACGTAGCGATTATGAAACTCGCTGGGTAGGTGGAAAGTCTTGGAAATATACTGATCTTAAAAACGTGGATTTGTGATATTGTGTCATGAGAAGTTACTAGATCTTGTTAAGCCAGTATTTTCCTTTTTCTTTTCTCTTTTTTTCTTTAATTGGAAGCTGGTGGAGTCGGTTTATCTGGGAGGAATGTGTAAAAAAGTCAACAATGAATATTAAGCATCAAAATATTTGCAGATAATAATAATAATAATAATAATAATGGTAATGATGATGATAATAATAATAATAATAACAATAAAAATAGTAATAGTAGTAGTAGTAGTAGTAATGATAATAATAATAATAATAATAATCATAATCATAACAATAAAGAGAGGGAAAGTGAAGTTGGGAGTGAAAGGATGGGATGGGCAGGGAGGAGAAAGGGAGAAAGGGTAGGGGGAGGGGATAGAGAGAAGATGAGAGGAGTAGGGAAGGTGAAGGAGGTAAGGGGAAGGGGAAGGATGGTGAGGGAGGGAGGAATGTGAAAGGAAAAGGACTGCCGTGTGTGTGTGTGTGTGTGTGTGTGTGTGTGTGTGTGTGTGTGTGTGTGTGTGTGTGGCAACCCCTTCACTTAGCCTGGCACAGCTAACCAAAAGAAACTGTACAGACCTCTCCACTAAAGGGACAAAAAAATAAGAAAAATCCCTTCCTGTTCCCTCCCCTTCCCTTCCCTTCTCTTCCCTCCTCTTCCCTTCCCTTCCCTTCTCTTCCCTTCCCTTCCCTTCCCTTCCCTTCTCTTCCCTTCCCTTCTCTTCCCTTCCCTTCCCTTCCCTTCCCTTCCCTTCCTTTCCCCCTCTCCTTCTCAACCTTTCCTTTCCCATCTCCTCACTAACTCCTATCCCATTCTCTTCTCTCCCTATCCCCTCCCTTCCCTTCTGTTCCATTCCTCTCCTCTCTCCTTCCCTCCCCTCTTCCTCTTCTCCTCTCTCCTCCCTTCTTTCCTACTTCTCCCCTCACCCTTCTTCTTCTCCCCTCCCCTCTCACAGTTACCTCTTATTGCCATGACCACGCAGCATCAGCACCATGTAGTATGGCAGAGGAAGGGGCATTGCACGCATGTAACCTTCTCTCTCTCTCTCTCTCTCTCTCTCTCTATCTATCTATCTATCTATCTATCTATCTATCTGTCTATCTCTCGAAATTATGTACATTTATGACTTAACTTATATATACTGTATATATTTTGTCTGTTTATATTTTATCATTTTTTTTGCATAGTCTTCATAAGCAGTTAGTGGATGATATTTTAAAACCGGTATGAATCTAGACTTAGAGAGAGAGAGAGAGAGAGAGAGAGAGAGAGAGAGATTTGACAAGAATGGCGAAGGCGATAATATCTTGGAATTATATTTTGAAACTACCATAAATACAGGCTGCGGAGAGAGAGAGAGAGAGAGAGAGAGAGAGACGTTCCGCTCTAATTACTCCCACTGTCAGTAATCCGTAGGTTATTAATTCGCAAGTAATTAATAACTTAAGTGAAACCTTAACATTTACTCTCTCTCTCTCTCTCTCTCTCTCTCTCTCTCTCTCTCTCTCTCTCTCGAAAATAATCAAAATTACTTAAATTTAGAATGGAGTGCAGTATCTTGTTATCGTACTCAAGGGGATAACACCCTGGGGCTCCGAGAGAGAGAGAGAGTGTAATGAAAGTGAGAGGAGGACCGCCCCGGGAAGGCCTTGAGACGAGAGGTGAACGGAACCACTGCTGATGTACTTCCTGAGTGGTGGTAGTGGTGGTGGTGGTGGTGGTGGTAGTGTTGTGGTGGCGTTGATGGTTGTGGTGGTGGTTCTGTTCGTATAAACGGTGATAATTGTGGTAGTGGTGATTTGGATGTGGTAGTGGTGGTGGTGGTGGTGGTGGTAATGGTGTTGGATGTTGTGATAGTAGTAGTTGTGATGGTGGTTTTAATGGTAGGAATGGTCATATTTGTGGTAGTGGTGGAGGTGGTTGTGGTGGTGGTGATGGTTGTAGTTGTGGTGGTAGAGGGGGTGGTATTTCTGGTGGTGGTGGTTGTGGTTGTGGAAGGGAAGTTACTGGTTGTGGTAGTTGTAGTGGTAGTTTTAGTGTGAAGTTGTGGTTTTTATAAAGGTATATGTGATGGTAGTAGATGTGGTGGTTTGGTAGTTGTGATTCGGTAGTGTTGGTGGTAGTTGTGGTGGTGGTTGTTTTGGTGCTATTGGTGATGATGAAGTAGTAGTGGTTGCTGTAGTAGTAGTGGTGGTAGCTATTGTGTGGTGCTGACAGAGGTGGTTGTGGTGGTGTCCGTGAGTGTGGTGGTAGTGGTGATAGTGGTAGTAGTGGTGGTAAAAGTGTATGGTAGTAACAATGGTGGTAATGGTTAAAAAAAGAAAAAAATCCTTTCTTCAGTCCAGCATTGACCTCATCTTGTCTAGTCCTATAGCCGACCGACTGCCTTGCTGGCCTTGTGTGTGTGTGTGTGTGTGTGTGTGTGTGTGTGTGTGTGTGTGTGTGTGTGTGTGTGTGTGTGTGTGTATGTGCGTGTGTGTCGTTTACATGCATGCAGCTGTACTCTTCGCAAGGTTGTACAGTCATCAAAAATAGAAATTACTAAGACCACTACGTTCGATGAAACTGAACATTGTGTTGATTATACACACACACACACACACACACACACACACACACACACACACACAGCGATTACTTCATCTTGTGGCTCTCTTTGCACGTGCATGGTTAGATATGCGTCTGGGAAGGTCTTCATAGTGGTGTGTTGAAAGACTTCCCTCTCCCCCTCCTTCCTTCCCCCTCCCTCTTCTTCCCCCTCCCCTTCCCTCTTCTTCTCCCTCCCCTTCCCTCTTCTTCCCCCCTCCCCTTCACTCTTCTTCCCTCCTCCCCTTTCCTCTTCTTTCTTTTCTTACCCCTTCCCTTCTTTCTTTCCCCCTTCCCTTTATTTCCTTCACCTCTTCTTCTCTCATTTCATTCCTCTCACCTTCCCTTTTTGGTCCTCCCTTCCCCATTCCTCTCGTCTCCTTCTCCCCCCTTCCTATGACCTTCCTGCCTTCCCTTTCCTCCCCTGCTTCTTCCCTTCCTCTCCTCCTTCTCCTCCCCTCCTCCCTCCCTCCTTCGCTCAGCCTCTGCTCCACATTGATGACCAGGGGGGGGGGGAAGGACACAGAATATTTTATCATATCCACCTACCCTTTCTGCCCCCTCCTTTCCATCCCCCATTTTTTTCTCATTTTCCTCCCTCCCTCTTCCCGTCCCCTTGTTTCCCTCCTCCTTCCCCTCCTCTTTCCTCTTTCCCTATACCCTCATCTTCCTCTTCCCTCCGTCACCCCCGCCACGCATTGACTTGTGGGGAGGGGAGGGACACGGGATATACCCCACGCCCCCTTTTCCCCTACCCATTCGATCTCCATTAATCTTGCTTCACTTTCTCTTTTCCTTCTCCCTCTCAGTTGCACCCCCTTCCTCCTTTCCCTTTCATCCGTCTTGTCTTCCTCTCCTTCCTCCCTTTTCTTTTTACCCCTTTCTCCTCCCTTTCTTCCTTGTCTTTCCCATCATCTCCTCCTCTTTCTCCTTCACCTTTCTTCCTCCTCCTTCCCTTCCTTCTTCCAGTCGGGGTGGTGTTGGTCATCCCTAAAGTATACCTGGCTACCTCACTGGTCACCCTAAATTTCCAGTTCAATACCCCCCGTAGCTTTGAAGGAGAGGGGCGTGACTTGGAGGGAAGGCAGACAAATAAGAGAGGACAGGGCAACATAGAGGCTACTTCTTTGTGGCCACCCCTTTCAGGATTGAGGCGATTGGCTATAGATAGATAGATAGGTAGGTAGATAGATAAATAGTTAGATAGATAGATAGGTAGAGAGATAAATGGATAGATAGATCGATTGATATATGGATAGATAGATAGACGGGTATGTAGGTGGCCTTGCTCGTGCCACACAAAAGAGTACTGCCAGGCTGTCCTATTTTCTGTGTCTTCGTTAAGCTGCTACTGCCTTCCTCTTCACCTTCCTCCATCCTCCCTTCCACTTTCTCTTCCCCTTCCCCTCCCCCCTCCTTCCACCCCCCGCTGCTCATTAATCTCCGGCGGTCACACACACAGCATGACCTCCTCTGCCTCTGCTCGTCTTTCCTTCTGCCTCTGCCTGTTTCTCCCAGTTCCTTCTTTCATTTTTCTCTCGTTCCTTTCCTCTCTCATCTTCCTCTTTCTTCCCCTTCCTGCTTCCCCTCTTCCCTTTCCCCTTCCTGCTTCCCGTTCCTCTTTCCATCTTCCCTCTTCTTCCTCTCCTCCTCCCCCTTCGCCCTTTCCTCTCTTTCTCCCTTTCCCCTCGTCCTTTACCTCCCCTTATTTCCCCTTGCCCTTCACTCCTCACATCTCTCCTTCCCTTCCCCCTTCCCCCCCCCCCCACTCGCTGACCTCTGGCAGGGACGCACGGCATAGCTGGTCGTGTGTGCGTGTGTGTGTGTGTGTGTGTGTGTGTGTGTGTGTGTGTGTGTGTGTGTGTGTGTGTGTGTGTGTGTGTGTGTGCATTCTTATTCAGTGCCATACCTCAGTTCTCAGCTCACCCCTTCACAACGATGATCCTCTGTCTTAAGCCTCTCACAAGATGTGTTATAATTTCTCTCTCTCTCTCTCTCTCTCTCTCTCTCTCTCTCTTACTTTTTTACTTACCTTTTTTTCCCTAAGTTTAGGATGGAATTTTGAAGGGACGGGGTTCGAAACAGCCTCCATTAAGTTTTTTCTGCGATTTTTTTATTGTTTTATTTGTTATTGTTTTATTTTTTGTTTTTATTATTGTTTTATTTTTTATTATTTTTTAAAGATATTATACAAAGAGGATATTTTCTTATGACCTCCTTCCTGTGTTTTGTGGAGTCGTAAGCACATATTGTAACACACACATACCTGCATAAACACACACACACACACACACACACCTGCATAAACACACACACACACACACACACACACACACACACACATTCATATTTGTTTATCTGTTTGCATGTCTGTCTGCATCTCTCTCTCTCTCTCTCTCTCTCTCTCTCTCTCTCTCTCTCTCTCTCTCTCTCTCTCTCCATAACAAGGGGCAAAATATCGTCAACTGTAAATATTGTCGTGTCAGTTAACAGTGAGAGGATGATGATGATGATGATGATGATGATGGTGGTGGCGGTGGTGGTGGTGGTGGTGGTGATGATGGTGGTGGTTGTGGTGATGGTGGTGATGATGATGATGATGATGATGGTGGAGGTGATGATGATGATGATGATGATGATGATGATGATGGATGGATGGATGTAGCTTTTGTCCAGCCTTACCTGCTTTGAACTGAAGGATGCTGTTAGGTGAAGGTGTGAATTGTGACTGTAAATAGTAGCTGTGTGTGTGTGTGTGTGTGTGTGTGTGTGTGTGTGGATAACAAGTGTGTATTTGCCAACTGTTTAGTATGTCTGAAACGTCCCTGTGTAGTGAGAGGAGATGTGAAAGTGTGAGGTGTACTTGTGTGTGTTGTGGTAGTGTGTGGTGGGGCAGTGTGTGTGTAATATGTGGTGTGTGTGTGTGTGTGTGTGTGTGTGTGTGTGTGTGTGTAATGTGTGGTGTGGTAGTATGTAAGTGGCAGTGCGAGGTGTGGTAGTGTGTGGTGTGGCAGTGTGTGTGTGTAATGTGTTGTGTGGTAGTGTATAGTGTGAGGTGTGGTAGTGTGAGGTATGGTAGATTGTGGTATGTGATAGTGTGTGGTTTGTCAGGGTATGGTGTTGAAGTATGTGTTGTGGTAGTGTGTGGTTTGTCAGAGTATGGTGTTGAAGTATGTGTTGTGGTAGTGTGTGGTTTGTTAGGGTATGGTGTTGAAGTATGTGTTGTGGTAGTGTGTGGTTTGTTAGGGTATGGTGTTGATGTATGTGTTGTGGTAGTGTGTGGTTTGTTAGGGTATGGTGTTGAAGTATGTGTTGTGGTAGTGTGTGGTTTGTCAGAGTATGGTGTTGAAGTATGTGTTGTGGTAGTGTGTGGTATGGCAAGGTGAGGTGTGGTGTAGCAGTGTGAGATATGAGAGTGTGTGGTGTTGTAGGGTAAGATGTGACAGTGTGTGGTAGTGTAGCAGTGCTGAGTGTGAAGTGTGGCAGTGTGCAGTGTGAATGTGTCAACTGTAACTGTTAGGTATGGCAGTGTGTGGTTTGGCAGAGTAACAGTATAAGATGTGAATCAAGTTAAGCTAAATTAAACCTTAGATTAAACACAGTACTCTGGTTTAGAATTGGCTAGTTTCTTCAATCCAGTAAGTTCTTCTTGTGTTATTACCTGCTGTACTAGACAAAGGAATTCAGCATAGGAGAGAAATTAAGGAGTTACTGAAGCCTCTAGCCCCTCCGGTGTGAAAAGTCCCCCCTGAGTTAAATAAATTGGTCTAGAAATAATAAGATTAACACTAAATTGACTTGTAAGTGAAAGGGCTTAGACAGAACAAGTTAGCTTAGATTACACATTATGATATTAGGTGAGGTCGGGTTGGGTCTTGCTGGGTGAGTGTTGAGAGCTGGGGTAGGTCAGATCCGGGAAGAGGAAAAGTGAGTGTGATGTTAGTGGTAGCCGGCTCTCTCTCTCTCTCTCTCTCTCTCTCTCTCTCTCTCTCTCTCTCTCCTGGATCACTTTATTTGGTTGCATTAAAATCTTTTACACCTTTAGATTACCTCATATCTGCATGCAACTCTCTCTCTCTCTCTCTCTCTCTCTCTCTCTCTCTTTTCCACCTTTCCTTTCACTTTGTTCTTCATTGTCAGGTGTATAAATGTCATTCTCCATTACCTGTCTGCATCATAATTTTCAGTTTCGTTTTCTAGTTCACCGAGTTTAATTGTTCGCCTCCTTAAAACAAGTTCAGCCTGACTTAACCCCTTCTTTCTGGCGGTTTATTCTTGCTGCCTCCAGACGATTTTCTTCATCTTAAGGGCAGCATCTTAAAGTGAAAGGGTATTGAAGACTCTGCCCAGCCCCTCCAATTTTCAAAGCGTTTTCTAAATTCAATAAATCGTCTGAAAATAGAGGAATAGAAATACAGACAAGGGGAGCTCACAGATCCTTGGCACCTCTTCCTTAGCGATTTATTTTGCAAACTCCCTATTGACATGCTCATTTTTGTTCCATATACCTCTTTAATGCCGACAAAGATTGCAGAACACACGAGAATATAGTAGAGGAGCAGAGTAAAAGATAAATCGGTAAGGGAGAGGTGTAAATAAATCGGTAAGGGAGAGGTGTAAATAAATCGGTAAGGGAGAGGTGTTAATAAATCGGTAAAGGAGAGGTGTAAATAAATCGGTAAGGGAGAGGTGTAAATAAATCGGTAAGGGAGAGGTGTTAATAAATCGGTAAAGGAGAGATGTAAAAAAATCGGTAAGGGAGGTGTAAATACATCGGTAAGGAAGAGGTGTAAATAAATCGGTAAGGAAAAGGTGTTAATAAACCGGTAAGGAAGAGGTGTAAATAAATCGGTAAGGAAGAGGTGTTAATAAACCGGTAAGGAAGAGGTGTAAATAAATCGGTAAGGGAGAAGTGTAAGTAAATCGATAATGGAGAGGTGTTAGTAAGCCTACCTGCAAGAGAATGCCGCCCAGAGAGATCGAATATTTGACATTTGCCCTGTGATCTTGACCTTTGACAGACTGCTCTCAATTTCGTATTACCTCATTCTTGCCTGACCCTCAACACTTCCACAGGGTTTGGTCCATATCAGATCAAAGCTGTTTTCGTTTACCCTATCCTGTGACCTTGACAAATGGCCTTTCCTTGTGCCCTTGGCCCTTGATTAATTGTTCTCAAAATCAAAACTCCTTAACTTTACCTTACACGAAATATTTCCACACAGTTAGATGCACATAGGATGAAAACTACTTGACCTTATTTTGTGGTCATAACTTTTGACCAGTTATCAGAAACAGTAGGTCAAACCCTTGGCTGATCCTCAACCTTTCCACCAGATCTGGGCCAAATCCGATCAACTTTTAATAATTTTGTTAAGACATAGTTCGAAACGTCATGTCTGCACTGGGGAGAAGCTAGAAACCAAGAGAGTAAAAGACACAGCAAAAAGAAGGAGGAGGAGGAGGAGGAGGAGAAGGAAGAGGAGGAGGAGGAGAAGGAGGAAGAGGAAGAGGAAGAAGTAAATGAATGTTAGTGAAGTGACTTAATGAGAAATGAAGATGACTGATTATGCTTCTCACAGCTGCCATCTTGTTAGCCCCTTCACTACGAGAGCTCTCCCCTGACCTGGATCAGTTCGTATGGTGGTGGCAAGAATAATGCAACAAAAGACGTAAGAGAGAGAGAGAGAGAGAGAGAATATCCAGTGACGTGCAGTTCCTTTCACCTTTCAGTCCGTCCTTTCAAATAGACAAAAATATCAGAAACATACATATGCAGTACAAAAGCATACACACACACACACACACACTAAAACAGCCAAAAAGTAAAAGTCGCAAGCATAACGTAACAGATTTCAAGACAACAACATAATGCTCAAATTTAGCGAAGAGTTACGAATTTTTCCCTCGCCTCCAGGAAAGAAAAAATTCAAAAATCATAGAGAAATCCTCCAAATCCCAACTGTAAAAAATTGCAAGGGAGATATGTTACCTAACTTTAGCTGGGAGGGGTGGGGGGGACAGCCAGCTTCTTTCTCACCTGCGGAAAAGAGAAAAAAATTATGATGATTTTCCTGACCGTCCAAAAATCACAAAATTTATAATATACCAAAATTCAGGCCAGCGAATTAATAACTGAGTACTTTTCCCGTTTTCTCGCAGTAAACGTATAATCATGAAAACAAAAGAAAAAAATATGAAAGCTAACTGGAGACAAGATATAAGAGCAAGTGCATTAAAGAGATTGCCTGTTATATGTAAATTCGTGTATTTGTTTGCAGTTGTAACTTACATAAAAATAACCGCAAAATAAACAGGCTAGAGGGCACGTTCCAATCGACCTCGCCTTGTGCACTAGCCAAGTTGGAGGCAGAGAATAACACGTGTCTTCAGGGATGGCTCTTTTGACGTGTGGTTGCATCGCGTTGAGTGTTGGTAGTTTGACGCCCAGTGTTTTGCACTTTTTAGACCATTAATAAAAAATTTAAATTTAAAATCTGAGAAAGACCCCTCGAGACACCAGGCCCAGTTAAAAGTATATTAAACTATAAACTATTCAGAAAGCGCTTATCTCCGCCAACGCAAATAAAAGTTGTGGTTTAATCCCGCATCCGGTAAAATCTAATCACCTTTTTCTTGACCCACTACTTACCTATCCACTAGATTAAATTGATATCTTATAACTTTCTGATATATTTTAGACACAGATGCTTTCGGATGGCGAAGGTGAAAGTATGTCTTATTTAGGAAAGGTAAATATCATAAAACTATCGGTAAATCACAAGTATAAGGTAACAACAATCAAACGTGCCCGTATCGTCCAGGTGTAGCGGTCACTTTCCCTCTCGCTTGCCAGGTGAGAGGCTCTGTAATATAGGGTTTCGGGCACCACAAGATGACCGTCCACTTACAACCTGATGTGGACCGTAAGACAAAGTGGAAATATTGTAGGGCATGGTTCTCTCTCTCTCTCTCACACACACACACACACACACACACACACACACACACACACACACACACACACACACACACACACACGCTCACATTCACCCCTTCATCTCGATTACGTCTTCGTGTCTATGGAAGGTATGATATTTTGCAACTTGGAAAACACACACACACACACACACACACACACACACACACACACACACACACACACACACACACACACACACACACTTTATAATCAAACAAACTCTTGGTGATAATGAGTCCCTTGCATAATTAGTCTTGTTTTCACTTTATTTTTTACTCGCCCAGAATGTCTATATTGAGAGAGAGAGAGAGATTCCAAACTTTAACTTGGTATATATATATTTTTTGCTGAGCTATATTTAGAAACACGTCTTTCGAAACTCCACCTGTGTCTCTATCTGTCCATCTATCTGTCTATCTATCTGTCTATCTGTCTATTGCCAGACGCCTTAATCCCATAAAGGGTGGGCACAAACAAATCGCCTCCACGTCGCCCTGTTCCCTGCCATTTCGCTGCCCTCCCCCAGCTCACACTCCCCTCCCTCATATACTTGTACATTAATTAAAAAATAGATTAGTTAGGCGCCTGGGTATATCAGTGCCACCGCGTGAAGTCCTCTCTCACCAGCAACACCTTTCCTCATGCTGGCTATGTACGAATTAGAAAGGAGTTGAAGTAATGAGTGGTGCATGTAGAAGTGGAGCTTTGGGGATACGTCTTGTGTTGAAGGGTAAGGAGGCACCCTGACACCTCCTCCATAGCGATTTATTTTTAGATATGGCTGGTTACTGCCCTTCTGTACGTTATATATGTAGAGTACGTCCATACTGGAAGCATAAATATGATACAGAAGAGAACAATAAGGTGTAGCAAACAAATAAATCGCTTGGAAAAAGGTGTTAGGGAGCTTCCTTAACTGAAAAGAATACGGGATTAAGTCGCTTAGGAATACGTATTACGAATTTCCTCTGCCATTTAGAATACGAAAGTGCTATCCACATCACCAAAAAGGCATTCTCCTTCTTGGGTGTGGGCTAACGGGTCGGTGTGAAAGGCAGGGGGAACTTGAGCATTTGTTGACTTTTTCTTGCTTATGTTTACTTTCTTGTTCTCGTGTACCCAGTCAGTGGAGAGAAGGAGGAGGAGGAGGGAAGGAGGGAGGGGAGGGAGAGGGAGAAACGGGGAGGGAGGGAGGGATCGGGAGAGAAGAGGGGGAAGGAAAGAGAAAGTGAAGGGAAGAAGGCGGAGAGGTGCTTGGTGTGAGGTGGATTGAAAGGGAGAGCCCTATTCCTACCTCTATGGGGAGAGTGGTGTGTGTGTGTGTGTGTGTGTGTGTGTGTGTGTGTGTGTGTGTGTGTCTGTGTGTGAGAGAGAGAGAGAGGAAGTAGGATGAGACAGCAGAAGAGAGGACGGTGGGGAAAGAGAGAAAGAGAGAGAGAGAGAGAGAGAGAGAGAGGAGAGGTGAAAGTAAATGCCCATGGATTTTTCCGCCTTAGTCAATGATGCAATAAAGGTTACGATCCCGTGAAAGTACATTTTATTATTTTTAGAAACGTTATTAGGGTTTAGAGAATAAAAAAAAGACGCATCAATGTATATCTGTGTGTGTGTGTGTGTGTGTGTGTGTGTGTGTGTGTGTGTGTGTGTGTGTGTGTGATTGTTTATAGCTAACATACTCATAGGCATACATAAATACACATACACACCTACATACCTACCTGCCTACATACATACATACATACTTACATACATACATACATACATGCAAACACTAAATCACTCACATAAACACACACTTACACATGTGTAATCTTAAGCACACACACCTGATGACACACGGAATCTTAAACACACACACACACACACACACACACACACACACACACACAACACTAGGAGACCAAATGGTGTATTTGTTGTGTGTGTGTGTGTGTGTGTGTGTGTGTGTGTGTGTGTGTGTGTGTGTGTTTGTGTGTGTGCTGTATATGTGCCTATGTATTTGTAATACTAATAATGATGATAATACTTCCGTGTGTGTGTGTGTGTGTGTGTGTGTGTGTATGTGTGTGTGTGTTTGTCCGTGTGTGTTTCTGTATGTATTTATGAGCCACGCGTGTATGTTTATGAATAGTGTTTATATCTATGTATGTATGTATTTGTATATATGTATGTGTATATATGTATATTATGTATGTGTCCATGTGTATGTGTACGAATGTGTGTGAATGTGCGTGTATGCACTCCGGAATGTGTGTGTGTGTGTGTGTGTGTGTGTGTGTGTGTGTGTGTGTGTGTGTGTGTGTGTGTGTGTGGAGATAAATGTGAGCACGTGGAAGTGTTTCAGTTTGTGTACGTGTGCGGGGTATGTAAGTAATTGCATGATCGTTTCTGCGTGTGTGTGTGTGTGTGTGTGTGTGTGTGTGTGTGAGTGAAATCTACGGTGGGTTGTATTGACTGATTATGTGTGCGTGTGTGTGTGTGCGCAATGCAAATATAAGAATTGGAACATTACTTCCGTGTGTGTGTGTGTTTGTGTAAGCGGATGAGTTACTGATAATGTGATGAATCATATCGTGATTCTCTCTCTCTCTCTCTCTGTCTCTCTCTCTCTCTCTCTCTCTCTGTACAGATGGCCTCAAACACATCACATTCCACCACCTGGACACTAAGGACGTTTTCTGAGTGGTATTAGATGCCTCGTGGATCCTGTTCCTTAGCGATTTATTTTATTTACTACGTGTTGACCTTGTCTTGTTTGTTTTATGCAGTTTTGAAAATAAATAAATCGCTTCGGGAGAGGTGCGACGGGATTAAATATTAGCTGTGAGAGTTGTGTGAAGGAATTTTAATATATTGTAATGAGAGAGAGAGAGAGAAAGAAAGAGAGAGAGAGAGAGAGAGAGAGAGAGAATTTGTCTGTGTAGGTGTATACTTACAAATACGTTTGTAGTGTAAGAGTATAGGTGTGTGTGTGTGTGTGTGTGTGTGTGTGTGTGTGTGTGTGTGTGTGTGAGAGAGAGAGAGAGAGAGAGAGAGAGAGAGAGAGAGAGAGAGAGAGAGATCTAATTCACGAGGTTAGCGTATGACAGTGAAGGTGATGAGGGTGTGGTGAAGTTTTGGGAAGGGTGTGGTGAGTAAACGGTTAAGAAGATGTTTATCATAGTGGGATGAAGATGCGGCGAGTGTGGTGTGGTGTGGTGATTTTGTGGTGAGAGTGGTGAAGTTAATGAATTGTGGTGAGCGAGGTGATGAGCGTGTGCAGTGTGGTGTGTGTGTGATTGCGACAGTCAAGGAGGGTGTGCAGTGAAGTGTGGTTTGGTGTGGTGTGGGGTGGTGTGGGTGTGGTGTAGGTATGGTGTGGGGGTGGTTTGGGGTGGTATGGGTTTGGTATAGGTATGGTGTGGGTGTGGTGTGGGTGTGATATGGGTGAAGTATGAGATGGTGTTGGTGTGAAATGGGTGTGGTGTGGGTGTGATATGGGTGAAGTATGGGGTGGTGTGGGTGTGATGTGGGTGTGGTGTTGGTATGAGTGTGGGAGTGGTATGGGTGAGATGTGGGTGTGGTGTGGGTGTGGCATGGGTGAGGTGTGGGTGAGATGTGGGTGTGGTGTGGGTGTGGCATGGGTGAGGTGTGGTGGTGTGGGTGTGGTGGCAGTGAAGGTAAAGTGTGCTGTGAGCTTCCCAGAGGGCAAAACTGACCCTCATCTCACCAACCGCAAGTGGTCGAGTAATAGGCGGCTGACCAGTAGGACGCGAGATCAATTCTAGGCTGGGGCAGGGAAGCAGGATGTGAAATTCTTTAAAAACAATTATACCTGATCTTCAACCATACTCACAGACGTAAAAAAACAAAAAAAAATAAAAACAAAATAGAACCAGACAACAAATGCACCCTATTCCTCCCTAATATCATCACGAGAAGTCTTACGTGAAGGAGCCCTGTCGTGTATTTAGTATGGACGGTGGAAACTAGCAAGCAAGGATTTATATATATGATTTGTGTCACCATTTCCGCGTGGGACTCAGGGAATAGATCTTTGACCGGTTAGAATCGATATATGGGCACATCGAGAAGGCAAGAGAATCATTGGGTTTATTCTAAGTGGCGCTAGAGGTTTTGCAATATTTATCCCTAACTGATTTATTCTGCACATCAAACCTCAGTATACCCTTGTTTGTCATTGATTCAAACTTGGTGGATATTAAAATGAGTGTTTAGGTGTCAACTGGAGGATAATTCGCTCAGGAAGAGGTGTTACGAAGCCTTCCTTGCATCCTGGTTCTTCCTCTCCCCGTCCTTGTGATGGTTAGAGTGGTGAGTGAGAGAGGGTGTGTTCGGAGGGCTGCCAAAGCTACACCAGAGAAAGTAAGAGGAATGTGTGTGTGTGTGTGTGTGTGTGTGTGAGAGAGAGAGAGAGAGAGAGAGAGAGAGAGAGAGAGAGAGAGAGAGAGAGAGTTTTTGGGGTGTGAATGCGAGTGATTGCTATTGTGTTTGTACGAGTGCGTGCAAATGTGTTTATTACCGTGTGTGTGTGTGTGTGTGTGTGTGTGTGTGTGAACGTAATCCCATCATGGTACGTTCAATAGGTCACTCAAACTCAGCCTCTCGTTTCTTTATTTTTCCCTGTGTACATCGGTTCAGATGGTGTCACGTCGATGTCTGGTGTCATACGCGTGTCAGATGATGTCCGATGGGTGTCAGATGATGTCCAGGCTACAGATTATGTCCTCTTGGTGTCAGATCATGCATAGTTTCGTTCCACATGTTTTCTTGTATCAGATGGTGTCAAATGGTGTCACTTTGTTAGATGATGTCCAGCTGGTGTCAGATTGATGTCATGTGATGTCTAAGAGTCAGATGATGTCCGTTTGGTGTCGGTTAGTGGTATTGTGTTTGGGTTATGTCCGGTTTGTGCTTGATTTTATCCGTTTGGTGTCTTAATGTGTGAGAGTGTGTGATATGTTTGTGTGGCTGTGATTAAGTGTGTGTGTGTGGAGGGGGAGGGGATCTGAGAGAGAGAGAGAGAGAGAGAGAGAGAGAGAGAGAGAGAAAGTGGTGGGGAGGTAACCAGTCAGTTGGTTAGATCATGGACCTTTCACACACACGTTACCTTGACACAGCTATGGCCACCACAGCCACACTCCACCTGTACACACACACACACACACACACACACACACACAGTCATCAGTAGTGTAGTATAGTTGTACAAGGCAGGACCTGGCCTGTAACTGTACTTGTTATATAAGTCCTTCTTTCACACGCACACGCACATACTCACGCAACTGCACGCAATTAAATTTTATCCCGTATAGATTTACAAGCTCGTATTTAGTCTGTGGCGTTTGTGTGAACTGAATCCGTCCGTCTTATGCACACACACTCAACTGCACTCAATCTCAGGCATCTGCACTCACTCTTACTCCAGTACGGTTTTGCGTGCACCTACTTAGTCGATCTGTGTGTGTGTGTGTGTGTGTGTGTGTGTGTGTGTGTGTGTGTGTGTGTGTGTGTGTGTGTGTGTGTGTGTGTGTGTGTGTGTGTGTTATTGTTGTTGTCGGTCCGTTGCATGCGAGATTAGGTCATCGCCTCCCTCTCTCTCTCTCTCTCTCTCTCTCTCTCTCTCTCTCTCTCTGTCCGTAACACATCTTCCTTAGCGATTTGTGGTCTATATTACACATTAACATTTCTTACTTGTCAATTATATACTTTTAATATCGAGATAGTTTACGTCAATAAGGCACAGGGGGATATTAAGGTGTTATGTGCGGAATGAATCGCTACAGAAAGGGTGTTGCGAATAAACGTCGCTTAATTTACCTGATGGGGGTGCGTCCAGGGGGGTTCCAGACAGCAGGTAGGACGCCGAGGATAGGCAGGTTTTGAAGAACGTATCCATTGTTAATCGTGAAATGAAAATCAGAGGCGATCAAGCAGGAGGGGGTGTCAGCGATGCATTGTCTCTCTGCCCACTCACGAAACACCAGACGCTTCCCCTGTCGCCCTCTCTCTCTTTCTTTCTCTCTTTCTATCTCTCAGTTCATGGGAAGACACCAAAACTCTCCCTCTCTATCTTCCTCCCTGTCTTTCTTTCCCCTCCCCCCTCTTTCTCTGTCGTTTCTCTCAGTCAGGGGAGAACACCCAAATTCTCCCTCTTTCTATCTTGCTCCCTCCCTCTCTCTTCCTTCTCTTTCAGTTCAGGGGAGGACACCACAATTCTCCCTTTCTCTCTTCCTCCCTCTCTCTTTCTTTCTCTCTAAGTTCAGGCAAAGACACCAAAATTCTCCCTCTGTGTTTTTCTTCCTCTCTCTTTTTCTCTCAGTTCGGAAGACACGAAATTCTCCCGCCTTCCCTCCCTCCCTCTTTTTCTCTCAGTTCAGGGGAGGACACCAATTCTTTCTCTCTCCCTCTCTTTAAGTTCATGAGAAGGCACTAAATTGTTTCTCTTTCCCTCCCTCTCTCCCTTTCTCTCAGTTCATGGGAGGGCACCAAAATTCTCTCCCTCTGTCTTCCTCCCTCTCTCTTTCTCTCAGCTCAGGCGATAGGAGGTCACACAAGTCTCCCTCTCACTCAAGACCGTCGGAGCGAAAGTCGACGCAGCCCTCACACCACCGAGCACCGGGGTACACTGAGGTAGAACAGGCACCTCCTTACCTTTACATACGCTTCCGACGGCCCTCTCCCTCCCTCTCCCTTCCTCCCTCCACCTCTCTCACTGTCTTGCTCATTCACCTACCTTTCTCACATCAGTTTGCCGTATGCAGTCGTGCCATGCTGTCTCTCCACGCTCTCCACATCTCTCCACCCCTGTCTCCCCTTCCACCCACTGCCTCTCTCACCCACTTACCTTTCTCATCAGTTTGCTCTCTCTGTCTCTCTCGCCACACCCTCCGCTTCTCTCTTTTTTTTCTCTCTCTTCCTCCCTCTCTCTTTTCTCTTTTGCTGCACTCTTATTTTCTTTTGCACGTGTAACTTATTGTAGCAGTAGCAGTAGTAGTAGTAGCTGTAGTAGTAGTAGTAGAATGATAATAGTAGTAGTAGTAGTAGTAATAGTTTTATCCTCAAGTTCATCTGAAACGTGAACCCAGTGGACCGCAGGCTGAAATTGCCCTCATATAGTAGCTCACCATCATACTTTATTCATTTGTTTATTTATTTATTTTTGTCTTTAATTCAATCGTGACTGATTTTTTTTTTGCAGATTTTTAATTTTCTTTCATGATTTAATTTTGGATTTATTTTTGAGTTTATTTTTGGATTTATTTTTGGATTTATTTATTTTTGAGTTATTTATGGATTTATTTTTGGATTTATATAGTTTTGGATTTATTTTTTCTTTATTTTTAAATTATTGGATTTTTTGAATTTATTTTTATTTTTTGGAATTATTTTTGGATTTTTTTTTTGTGTACCTTTTTGAATTTTAAAAAAATATATTTTCGTTCCTCTTTGTATCTATTTCTTTCTTCTATTTCTTTTTCGGTCTTTTTTTTTTTTTTCGCTTTGACAGACTGGTTGTTATGGGAAATTGTGTTATACTCGTTTATTGTATAGTATTGTTTGATGATAATAATGATAATAATAGTAATAATAATAATAATAATAATTATAGTAATAATGATGGTGATGATGATGATGATAGTACAGATTGTAATGATAATAATAATAATGATGATAATGATGATATGATGATGATGATAATGATGATGATGATAATAAAACACAAACACAGAGTCACACAGACAGCAATCAAATTATCTTCACACGATGGCCATTTATTTTTTTTTCAAATCGAGATAATAATAATAATAATGATAATAATAATAATAATAATAGTAGTAATAATAATAATAATAATGATAATAATTCTCTCTCTCTCTCTCTCTCTCTCTCTCTCTCTCTCATGGCAATAAAAAGAAGGAAAGAAAGAGAAAGAAAATTGCAGTAACGTCCTCAGCCTGAAGGGGTTATAGGCCAAATTTTTAAAACTGGGTGTCCGAAGGTGTAAGGCAGGTGCAAATTAGCCTGCATGCCACGGTACAGGGCGGTCAGCAGCAGGGAGGTAGTTGTTGTTGCTCTTGTTGTGGTTGTTGTGTTGTTGTTGTGTTTGTTGTTGTTGTCGTTCTTGTTGTTGTTGTTTGCATATAATCTTTCTCTTCTCATCTCCGTGAAAGTGGCAGCTGTTTTGATGGTGGGGGGGGGTGATGGGCGTCCTGGGGGTCCCTAAGGTGAGATAGTGGTGATCAATGGCTTCTTCCTCTTCTTCTCCTCCTTCTCCTTCTCCTCCTCCCCATCATCATCATCATCATCATCACCATCATCACCATCATCATCATTATCATCATCATCTTCTTCTTCTTCTTCTTCCCCTCCTCCTCCTCCTCCTCCTCCTCCTCCTCCTCTTGGGTATTTAACTTAGTCCTATACCAGATAATTTTTTCTTATAGGACACTGAACGAGAAGTTATACTCTTCCTATGTGCCTTGTCTATCCTGTAAAAATTAATATCTTTTACTATAGGAAAAAATTATAAGGAATTTAGAGTTTTTTTTTCTATGACGAAGGAAGGCAAGCATATTTTTTCTCAAATCTCTCGTCCTGTAAAATAAAAGTCGTATTTAGAGAGAGAGAAAAAAAAGAAGAGAGAGAGAGAGAGAGAGTATTGCTTGTCTACCTACCTGTCTCGGTCTGTCTGTCTGTCTGTCTGTCTATCTGTCTGTCTGTCTGTCTGTCTGTCTGTCTGTCTGTCTCTGTCTCTGTCTGTCTCTCTCTCTCTCTGTCTCTCTCTCTCTCTCTCTCTCTCTCAACCCTTGCATCACGTCACACAGGGGTCTCAGGTTATGGAACACCTCGCCTGTTTTCACTTCTCTTCGTTCAAGGCCCGTTTTTTTCGACTTTTTTTTCATATTTTTTCATTCACCTCATTTTTTTTTTCATCATTAGTATAAAAAAATGTATTGGCTCGGGGGGGGGGAGGGTCAGCCGCATCTGTTCATTCATTCATCCATCCATCCATCCATTCATTTATTCATTCATTCATTCATCCATCCATTCATTCATTCATCCATCCATCCATCCATCCATCCATCCATCTATCATCTATTCATTCATTCATTCATTCATTCATTCATCCATCCATCCACCCATTCATTCATTCATTCATTCATCCATCCATCCATCCATCCATCATCTATTCTTTCATTCATTCATTCATTCATCCATCCATCCATCCATCCATCATCTGTTCTTTCATTCATCCATCCATCCATCCATCCATCCATTCATTCATTCGTTCATCCAACCATCCATTCATCCATCATCTGTCCGTCTATCCGCCCAACCGTTCATTCATTCATCCATCCATCCATCCATCCATCCATCCATCCAGTCCACTTTTGCCTCACCAGGAGCGTAGGGATCCGTGGCTAGGCTACTTATTCCTAATATTTAAGGCAGTGGTGACCCGCCTCATTCTTCCTTGAGTGGCATTATGTGAGGAAGAAACCCATACCTCTCTCTCTCTCTCTCTCTCTCTCTCTCTCTCTCTCTCTCTCTCTCTCTCTCGCAAAAACTAATATGGGTAACCAAGGGAGTTTTTTACTGGTATAAGAAATTCTGCTTTTTATTTGTGTGTGTGTGTGTGTGTGTGTGTGTGTGTGTGTGTGTGTGTGTGTGTGTGTGTGTGTGTGTAATCATGCCACTTTTTAAAGCTGCATTTTACAAGTTTGTTTTTTTCAGGTTTTGTGCTTTCACTTTCCTTGCTTCTTGATCTTACCTCACTCAGTTTTTAAACGTTAATGATGATGATGATGATGATGATGATGATGAGGAGGAGGAGGAGGAGGAGGAAGAGGAGGACTAGGATGAGGATGATGATGATGATGGTTGTGGTGGGAGTGATGATGATAAGGATGATGATGGTGATGGTAATCGTGTTGATGTTGTTATGGTGGTGATGATGATGATGATGATGATAATTGGGGTGATGGTGGTGGTGGTGATGATTTTGTTGTTGATGATGAGGATGAGGATGATGATGGGGGGAGGGGAAACAGCTGCTGGGTGAGTCACAGTAACCACCGAAGTAGGTCACATTACTGTTTTTTCCTCCTTACTCTCCTTCATACACTTATTAGCCTCATTTGCTGGAGAGAGAGAGAGAGAGAGAGAGAGAGAGAGGAAAATTAAAACAGCCAATTCTTCCACAGTGATTTTAAATGCCACAATATACAGCTTCTTTTCTTTCTTTTTTTCTTTTTCTTGTTTTTTTTTTAATTTCCTGACAGTCATTTTTCACATATTTTTTTAACACACATTTCAAGGGGTAAAAAAAG
Organism: Coenobita brevimanus; assembly: GCF_032717465.1. NCBI lineage: Eukaryota > Metazoa > Arthropoda > Malacostraca > Decapoda > Coenobitidae > Coenobita > Coenobita brevimanus. The sequence goes on from NC_137005.1 coordinate 9,036,198, forward strand.
TATTGCTAATATAATAATAAAATCAGTAGTCCTTCTGTTAAAAATGCCTCAACATTATTTATTTATTTATTTCTAATTCCACACTTCTTCCACATTTTTTTTTTTACATATATTCCAAGGATGTGGTAGGTTATGGCAACCATCATCCACTCACTTGATGTAGTGCTGTCTACATCTTTCACCTTTATCATTCTCTTCCTGTGCCTGCCCTCTTCTCTTCCTATTTCTCCCATCTTTCCTATCACTTATTATTACCCTTCTTTCCTTTTCAAGTGGATTTACATGAAATGAAAAACCAAATGGTTTCCTGTAACCCTGGAAACCATTTATAACGCTGGGTGGTAACCAAATAACCAGACCACAAGCGTGTCCTACGCGTTAACAAGTGAGCTGGCTGCGGGTTAATGCCCCTCCTCATAAAACCACTAACTCAAAGACAAACGGCCACCCCTTGCAGGATTGTGGCGTCCGGCTGTAGAGAGATGGATATTCCCAGGGGTTATTAAACTCTGATAACATAAGAGTAAAAACGAACGTCCCTCTACATTGTTTTTAAATGCCACAAGACAGCTATTTTTATGCAAGTTATTTTTTTTTTAACATAATTTCTCATGTAATGGACGTAGAGTAAAGGACTGAATGTTATAGTTTTGAAGAGTTAATGGTTTCACTTTGTAACCCTCATTTTTTTAACAGCACTATTATAACACCAGCAGTAAAATTGTACCATTCTCTAATACCACCTTTGTAACACCATAATTCTGTAACACCACTTTTGTAACACCGTAATTCTGTAACACCTCCTTTGTAACACCATAATTCTGTAACACCATCCTTGTAACACTACCATTCTGTAATAGCCATCATTCTAACAACTATCACTCTGCAACACCACCGTCTGTAACACCATAATTTTTTAACACCATCATACTGTAACACCACTCCTATTACAACCATCACTACCATCATCGTAACAGCATATTTCTGTAACACCGTCATTTCTGTAACACCACCAATACCAGTTCATATTGGGAATGACTCGTGGTATTGGTATTGCACGGCACTGTTGAGCAAGTCGATATTGCGCGTTACAGTACACGAAAAAAAAAAATGCGTTCACTTTTCCGTCCATACATTTTGAGACAGTGGACGACAGCGTGTGAAAATATCCCTGAGTTACTTGTCATGTATGTGTGTGTGGGCTGCGTTTATCAGTATAGTGTAAATCATCATCATCATCGTCATCATCATCATCACCTTGTAACAGAGGTTAGTGTGGTGATGATGAAATTCTCTCTCACTAATTTTGTGGTGTTCATTGCAAGAGAAGTATGAAAATCAGAGAGCACTTCCACTTTATGTCCTGTGAGTGCTTAGGTGGTGGTGGTGGTGGTGGTTGTGGTGGTGGTGGTTGTGGTGGTGATGTGGTGATGGTGAGGGTGATAGTTTTCTTTCATTTGTGTGTGTGTGTGTGTGTGTGTGTGTGTGTGTGTGTGTGTGTGTGTGTGTGTGTGTGTGTGTGTGAAGTAATGCGATGTGTTTTACCTATCTTTTTACAATCTTTGTTTTTTCACGTTTTGTGCTTTCACTTTCTTTGCTTCTGGACCTTGACACAAATAATTCCAAGATATATATACATGTGGGTATTATGTATCTTGTCCCCTGATGCATATGATACCCACGATATATACACGACGGAAGCCTGATGTGTACAATTCTCTGTTATATACATGGAAGGGATTTGTGGTTTAGGCTTTGGGTTGGTTTGGCTTCGGTGCGAGGGTGTTAGTTAGGCTTGTGGATGGAGGAGGTTAGGATGTGCACGATGCTGGAAGAGTACCGTGCTGCCGTCTCCCTGGTCAGCTTCTGTGTGTAATAGTCCAGGGAGTAGGAGAGGCGGCCACGGAAGGTTTGCAGTGTGTGTTGGCAGAGTGTTGGCAGGAAGTGGCAGGACACGGAGCGTAGTACTCGCGTTGCCTCCACCACAGGGCCTGTGCCAGGGAAGATGGTGGCCAGGTTGCCCATGTTGGTGATGCTGTAGTGGCTGTCGTTGGTGGAGGGCAGACCAAGGCGATCCAACCAGTAATTGCTGCTGATCACCAGGTTGAGGCGTTCACTGATGGGCTGAACAACCAGTGCCTGGCATGTGTTAACCAAATGGTGGGTGAGCGACGCGTGCACTTGTCGACTGTACTCCCAGAATTCATCCAGATGGTGCGCTTCAACCAAAGAGTCCACGTCCAGCGCTGATACATGACACCCCAGGCTGCCCGCACGCACTTCTGCAGGCCAATATCTCCTCATGTTGACCACGTGACCGCCGTAGATACGGCTTGCAGTTAGGTCGAACCGCCGCTCCGCCATCATCTGGTAGAGGGCCAGATTGGCTGCAGCAGTGAAGGCAGAATTGAGAGTAACACCTTCCATTTTACAGCGAAGGTACAGTCTGGTGGATGTGACCTCGTTCAGTTCATAGTGCAGTACTCTTGTTCTGCCACATGTCTCAGCCGGCATGCGATATATATGCGTGAAGTTGCTGACACGAGCACCGTAGCTGACGACGGCACGGTGGAACCTTTTTAGAAACAGACAGAACAACGACCACTTCGAGGATGCCGCGTCAGCCAGAGTGTCGTGCAGCGGAGGGGCGAAGGTTCCAGCCTCCGACAGATCAACGGGATTCCCTTGTAACAGGTCGTTTACCACCTTCAGGAACACCCGACAGAATGACATGTTGGTCGTCCCGTCACTCATGTTGTGGTGGAACCCGAAAATGCACACGTATTTGTACTTATTGTGAGTCTGGCCGTCCACTGAGTGTGAGCATCCTGTGGTAATGTTGTCAGTGTTGTCAGTGCTGTCAGTGTCGTTATCTGGCACTGAGATGAACCTGATGTACCACAGTGGCCCCTCGTGCACCTGGAATCGCCGGCGCAGCAGTGCCTCCACCGTCACCTCCACCCTCTGCCCCGTCGCCGCCACTTCTTCCACGTCGACCGCCGCCGCCGCCATCTCCCGCCACCACAGCCGCCCATCACGCCGCCCCACCACCACGCGTAGATGCGGCAGCTTCCTGGTGGGGCACGTGGATTAGTCAGGCATTCATACATCACACTACACTAAGATACCACACGACACTTGTATTATTACACTGTCACACCACACTCCCCACACAGCACACTACTTAACTATACACCACACAACACCACAGTATCCCACAACACACAACTTGACTATACACCACACCACACCACACTGATACCACTAATACACCAACCTACCACACTTCACATTACCACACATCACATTGCTACACCACACTACCACACACCACACCACACTACCACACTGATACCACTGATACATCAGACCACCACACATCACATTACCACACCACACCACACCACACCACACCACACCGCACCACAATGCACATCCCACATACCCACACCCCTCGACTTCTGTAACACTGTGTAATTCCACTTTCTGTACCCACAAAACTATTCATTGTTAAAAGAAAAGCATTCCAGTATTTTTGGGTCACAGATAAAAATAACAATCAAATCATCTAAAGTCTTACGGGTTAAATCGACTTATTGAACGAAACATTTTGACACTGCTACTGATTGTGTGGTATAATATATTGGTTACAGAAACTGGAGATTAAATCGAAATTAATCGGGAGTTAGGTACACGTTTTGAAAGGGAAGGCATGACGTTTGTGTGCAAGAGAGAGAGAGAGAGAGAGAGAGAGAGAGAGAGAGAGAGAGAGAGAGAGAGAGAGAGAGAGAGAGATTTAGTGTTAGATGAGCGGAAGCTGGGGTGGCATAGGTTTGAAGCGGGGACTTTTAAAAACAACCCACCCACCTGCACAGGATACGGGCCGCCCTTCTGATCACCTCCACGCCTATAACCTGCCGTGATTCCAACCAGAGGGCGTACACGGTTGCCAGGTTGCCGTAGTCTTGGGCGGAGGTCATCAGCTTCTCTCCATAGCCCAGGGGTCGTAGCCAAACCGGACTAGGCCTACTCTCGCTCTCCGTCGCGTAGTCCGGGGTGTGGCTAGGTGAGGCTCCGTTTTCTTTGGCCTGATGGAGGGTAGTTTCGGTGAGGTTTGGGTATTTTTTGTGGCCGTTTTGCAGCTTTAAACTGTTTGCGTTGCCGTTTTGAAGATTTTTTTGACTGTTTGCTTTGCCGTTTTGAAGGTTTAGACTGTTTACTTTGTCGTTTTGAAGATTTAGACTGTTTGCGTTGCCATTTTGAAGATTTAGACTGTTTGCTTTGCCGTTTTGAAGGACAAGGCCATTTATTTTGCCGTTTTGAAGGACTAGGCCGTTCACTTTCCCGTTTTGAATAATTGGGCCGCCTTTTGCTTTGCCGTTGTGAATGCTTAGACTGTTTGCTTTGCCGTTTTGAAGAAGAGAGCCGTTTGCTTTGCCGTTTTGAATAACTGCGCCGTTTGCTTTGCCGGCCTCCTTGACGATACAGCCATTACGATTCTGAGGAGTGGTTGACCAGTGGGGGTGTGGTGTGGGCGGGATTTTGGAAGGCGTGGGCGTGATACTGCAAGGTGTGGGCGTGGTTCTGCATGGTGTGGGCGTGATTTTGCATGACGTGGGCGTGATTGTGCAGGTTGTGGGCGTGATTTTACAGGCTGTGGCCGTGATCGTGCAGGTTGTGGGCGTGATTTTGCAAGGTGTGGGCGGGATTCTGGAGGGTGTGGGCGTGAAGATGGGCGGGATGGTGGGCGGCTTGGGCTGGGTGGCTGAAGACAGGGCGGAGGTTGATACATCACGTTCACCTATACCTGAAAGTAATAATGATAATAATAATAATAATTAATAATAATAATAATTATAATAATAATAATAATAATAATAGTAATAATAATGATAATGATAATAATAATAATAATAACAATAATAATAATAATAACAATAATGGTATATCATGTTGATTTTGATGATCCTACTACTACTACTACTACTACTACTACTACTACTACTCTGCTACTACTACTACTACTACTACTACTACTTATTATTATTATTGTTATTATTATTATTATTAATATCATCATCAGAATATCCACCTAATCACAAAGGCTCCTGTCACTCATTCTCAGCTGCATAAAACCGTCTGTCTTTATCAGTACTTCAAAGCTAGAGTTATCCCACCCAGAGAGAGAGAGAGAGAGAGAGAGAGAGAGAGGGGGGGGGAATGAGAGTGAAAGTGTAATAGTGAGATTGCAGAGTTTTTGCGTGACTCGAAACGTTTGGCTTATGGGAATGTAGGGTGTGTGTGTGTGTGTGTGTGTGTGTGTGTGTGTGTGTGTGTGTGTGTGTGTGTGTGTGTGTGTGTGTGTGTGTGTTGAAGGATGAAAATATTGAGAGAGAGAGAGAGAGAGAGAGAGAGAGAGAGAGAGAGAGAGAGAGAGAAAGAAAGAAAGAAAGAAAGAGAGAAAGAGACACCCCCGCTTATCATACCAGTCCCGAATGAGACGGCCCTAGCTTGTGTTCAGTATGGGCGGTGTGTATTGGTGCCTAATTGGTTACATGTGAAGGTTTGCGGCGCGTAGGAGAACTGTTAGGCTGCGGCCACACCGAGCGTGACGAGCGGGAAGGTAGCGTCAAGCGATGAGCGGCGAGGTAAGCGTCAACGCCATGCATGTCCAGATACGAAGCAGTTAGCGGCAACCTCGCGGGCAACAGATAGTCAGAAGCTGTTCATCGGTGCAGACATGCCATTGTCCAAGATGTCAAGAAAATTGTTCCTTACTGAAAATGCACATCTGAAAATAGATCATCTGCCTGTGAAGAGACCTTGGGTTCACGAATTTAATGAGGAGAGAGATGAACGTAGTGAATTGTATCATGTGTACCAACAATCTCGGTTGTTTGATAAATTTTATGAGTACTTACGTGTGAGCCAAGGGACTTTTGATTTCTTGCTCAACAAAGTTGAAGTGAGGCTGACCAAAACCAGCCTCACTTCAACTTTGTTGTTTTGCCCTTCTGCGGTTCACCATCACCCTTTTGGGGAATAGGAAGGGAGTTTAAGGAGTAGGAAGGGAGTTAAAGAAATAGGGAGGGAGTTTGAGGAATAGGGAGGGAGTTTGAGGAATAGGGAGGGGGTTTGAGGAATAGGGAGGGAGTTTGAGGAATAGGGAGGAAGTTGAGGGAAATTTATACACCCTAGGAGCTCCACCGACTGTTATATCGGTGCCAGCACGTGAAGGCGTCCATGGCCAGCGTAGAAATAATGAGAGATGTCACTGTACTCAGCCGTTCAGGTAGAGTCTCTTTTACCTTACCTTGACCCAGATTTTCGTCATTCTGCAGCTTATTTCACGTACTTCAGCGGCAGAATGATGCAATGCTATAGCTCTGCATCCTCTCCATACACTTCTTCGTGACTAGCATCGTAATCTCCAGTTTAATCTATTGTTACAGCTCAGTATTGACGGTCGAGAGAGGGAAATATTTGGCCAAGTTAGAGTAAAAAAGAGTAATCAAGTATCGTAGGGGTAGAATAAACAGTGCTGCAATTCTTCGTCCACAGCACTTCTTCGTGACTAGCATCATTAAGAAGTTCATTGCGTGTCTACTGTTAATGACCCCCTGTGGCTACTGTAAAAACATTGAGCTGTGTACTTGCATGGCCTTGCTCTCTCTCTGCTCTGCTTACGGCCCTCCCCACCCCCTCCCCCACATACATACATACGTGCACACACACACAAACAAACAAACAAACAAACACACACACACACACACACACACACACACACACACACACACACACACACACACACACACACACACACACACACACACACACACACACACACACTACTCAGGCTCCTCATCCCCCCATTTCGCTGATCACCATAACAACCATGATTCCACCTCTGACCACCATCTCAATTGCGAGCTGGAGAGAGAGAGAGAGAGAGAGAGAGAGAGACTAATTTTACCATGACTGAGTTGGCAGTTTATTGTTGTCCTCGTGAATATCTCGTTTATTTTACCCCTTTCATTTTTCAGGCACGAGGGATAATATTCGGATCCAAAGTGGCTCGGAGGTTATCATGTTCGCCTCGTGGTCTGCGCTGCCTTGAGCCGAAGTTGGAATCTAGCCCAAGGGAGCATAGCAAGTAAGTGGTGGTAGTGTGACCTTGCATATGCTAGTGTGTGTTTGTATCTTGTTGGTTCATTCCATTGACGTATGTGGACTTACACACACACACACACACACACACACACACACACACACACACACACACACACACACACACACACACACACAATACAATGTTTCATCTTTCGCCAGCATCATTTTCACTATGAGACAAATTTCCTGGTTCGTACTTGGCCACTATGGGAAAGGATAATTCTAGCATATCATTATTCCTCTGAGAAGTAACACTGATCTGTCTGGCGGAGCACACCCGTCGGCCACAGGAAAGTAACTGTTTCTATGGGGCCGTCCTAAAGGTAGAGTACAGCACATACGCCATGCACGGCGCCCCACTGTAGTAGACAGTACCTCATTAAGGTAGGACTAGGGTCCTTCCACGACGAGGTGCAGGGAAACGTGAGGAGATTTGTCTCTTGGGAGGACGCAGCAACTGCTTCATCCAGGGTGCACAGCCACGTGTAGGCTACTCGTCAGCACCACAGTTGCACGGTGTTGAAAATGTGATGGAATTATCTTGTGTATGATTACGATAATGATGAAAATAATTGAAAGCTTGCCCAGAAGTAATTGTCCATACTTGTTGACTAAGACGACTGGATTTATGAGACTGATGGTGATGAAACTGGACGAAGATTACAGAAAACTGACATCACTGCTTTGTGAGAGCAACAAGGAAGTTGGCGGGAGATGTAAGTGACGAATGTGGCAGATTGGCCCATAGGTTTCACAGAGGCGCTCTATTCCCGTCAACAGATATGAGGTAGGGTTGCGATGGTGGCGGGGATGGGGGTGGTGGGCGGGTGGGTGTAGGGATGGGACTGTGGGAGTGAGTGTAGGGGAGGGAGTGTGGGGGTGGGTGTAGGGTGGGACTGTGGGGGTAGGTGGCGGTTGTGGGGGTGGGGATGAAAGTGGGGGTGGGGTGGAGAGGGATGTTGATGGTGAGTGGGGGTGGGTGTAGGGGTGGGACTGTGGGTTGTGGTTGTGGGGGTGGGGCCGGGTGTGGGTGTAGGGCTGTGGGGGGGGGGGAGTGACTGCTGGTTCTGCATTTACAAACTTTCTTGAACTTAAGCTGTATATTGAAGCATCTTACGTATACTCGTACATTGGTCTCAATCTTCCTCAGGTCTGTCTGTCTCACTGTCTCTCTAGTCTTTTAAATGTATTGTGTGTCCCGGCATCTTGAAAGTAACAAATCTTAAATCTTTCTTCTTCTTTTTCAGTTTTCTTTGGCGAGAGCAAGTTTTTCAGGCTCCAAAATTTGGATTCTTTCTCTTCTGCATTAAAATAAAATAAAAAATCTTCACTCACAGCTACCATGCATTTCAAAGCCAAGATTAGAGAGAATTTGAAAGAGAGAAAAGCAAAAACAAAATTATTTCAGGTAGTGGTAAGGAGGTATGGACTGAGAATGAGGAGTTGAGATGCTGAGAATGAGGAGTAGTAGATGCTGAGAATGAGGAGTAGTTAAGATGCTGAGAATGAGAAGTATTTAAGGTGCTGAGAATGAGTAGTTAAGATGCTATATAACTACAAGGCCTGGTAACATGACTAGGCTCCGTCCATCAGTGTCATGTTGCCCTCTTGTCACTTTCCCTCTCTTCCATTCACTCATTTGATCCCTTGTTGTTGTTGTCGTCCATCTGTTGTTCACTTCGGCTTTCGGCTCCATCTCGACTTTCATCTGGGTTACTTAAGAGAGAGAGAGAGAGAGAGGGGGGGGGGAGAGAGAGAATTTCAATGCAACTATATAAAGGTATCCATGAGTGAGTTGGAGATTTCAATGGAACTGTATAAAGGTATCCATAAGTGTAGGCGATATCGATGCAGTAAAGAGTGGAAGAAAGAGAGAGAGAGAGAGAGAGGGGGGGGGGCCTAACACAACACTATGCCATGGTAATCCTTCACTATTCTCTGTGGCGTCATGCACGGGTTCATTCCTAGTCTGGTCTGTCCTGCTCACTTTCCCTTTCCGTCAGAGGTCGATTGTGACGTAGCAGAATAGTAATTAAATATAACTTTGTCCACTTTATTAAATATAGGACGGATGAATATTCCTTTCTGTAGTGTAAGTGGACTGGATATACCTGTCTATCTGTCTGTCTGTTTATATCTGTGTCTGTCTGTTTGGCTTCCTGTCTGTCTGTCAGTTCGTATGTATGTGTCAGCCAGTATTTCAGTCCTTTTCTGTGTATTTGTATAACTATCTGTATGTCTGTCTGTCGTTCTTTCTATCTGTCTGTCTGTCTGTCTGTCTCTGTCCATCTATCTGTCCATCTGTTTATCTGTCTGTCTGTCTCATCCTCATCAGGGCATTATGTCATTGCATTACGTTACAGCCAAAAGTGGGGCTTGAGACAGTAATTAGATAGTGGTTCCCTGGGTGGCGTGAAAGTGTGTGTGTGTGTGTTTGTGTGTGTGTGTGTGTGTGTGTGTGTGTGTCTGTGTGTGTGTGTGTGTGTGTGTGTGTAGATAGGCAACCTTGAGGAAACCAGGAAGAGATCATTGTGTCTCCCTTACAATCCCCCATCCTCTTATTCCCTCCCCTCCCCTTCCCTCCCCCTCCCCCTTCCCTTCCCCCCTCTCTCCCACCTCCCCATCGTTCCTTGTGTCACTCCATCCTCCCATTTCTCCCTCCCTCTACCCCTTCTCCTCTCCCCCTCCTTCTCCCTCTCCCTCTTTCCTTTTGTCACACCTCCCACTCCCCCTCCTCTCCCTTCCTCTCTCCCACCCTCTCCCCTCCCCCTTTCTCCCCGACACGCCCTTTCATCACACTCATTCTCTTCATCTTCTCTCTCTCTCTCTCTCTCTCTCTCTCTCTCTCTCTCTCTCTCTCTCTCTCTCTCTCTCTCATAATAAACCGAATCGAATCCTAACCATAATATTAATTTTTTATCACCTGACTTTCTCTCGACACAGTTTTTTTTTTTTTATGAAAAAAAATAAAAATATTCTCGAGACAATGGGAGAGTGAATTTTGAAGTTTGAATTTTTGCATCATGGAGAGGGACGCCTTCACGTGGTGGCACTGGTGTAGGTGGACTGCCCTGATTCCTGGGTACACAAACGTCCCTTAACTTCCTCCCTGATGCCGTGAAAGGTGGATGATGGATGCAGGAGGAGGGCAACTTCAGCCTGCAGTTCACGGGGTTTGCAATCCCCTTCTTCTTCTTCCTCTTCTTCTTCTTCTTCTTCTTCTTCTTCTACCAACCCTACACCATTTTTCCCCTCCCTCGTCCCATCCCCTCTTCCTCTTCCTCGTCACCTCGTCCTCGGCCCACCTCACCCTCGGGGGGCCAGGTAATCACCCGATTTTTATTATTACTCCTTACCTTGAAATGGAGCTAAGTAAGTGGTAGTAGTAGTAGTTGGAGGAGGAGGAGGAGGAGGAAGAGGAGGAGGAGGAGCAGGAGCAGGAGAAGAATTATCACAATTAGTATTAGTATTTAAAGAAGTGTGTGTTGATATAGGTGAGAGGACGTTTATAGGACCCTGACTCAGCTCTTGTGTCTGTGGTATTCTTCTTTGTTTCCCTGCTGTTGTGTTCTGACAGTGAATTGGCCTTCTTTCCCTGTGTGTGTGTGTGTGTGTGTGTGTGTGTGTGTGTGTGTGTGTGTGTGTGTGTGTGTTTGGCAGTGTTGTGTGTATGTGTGTGTGAGGTGTGGCATTGTAGAGTGTGTATTTGTGTGTGTGATGTGTGTGTGTGTGTGTGTGTGTGTGTGTGTGTGTGTGTGTGTGTGTGTTTGGCAGTGTAGTGTGTATGTGTGTGTGTGAGGTGTGGCATTGTAGAGTGTGTATTTGTGTGTGAGATGTGGTATTGTAGTGTGTGTATGTGTGTTTGTTTGTTTGTTTGTTTGTGTGTGTGTGTGTGTGTGTGTGTGTGTGTGTGTGTGTAGTGAGAATATTAACAAGTAGGATTCAATGACAAGTCGGTGTAATAGTATGCATTGTTTTCTCTATACACCCTTGCCCTCCTTCCCTCTTCTCCCGCCTTACTGTTTGCTTTACTGATTTTCCTTTTGAGGTATAAGGAAATAAAGGAGCCAGCGTGTAATGGAAGACACTGGTAACACACACACACACACACACACACACACACACACACACACACACACACACACACACACACTCCTGTTCCCTAATGCACATACTCTCTCCCCACGCACATTTTATTTATTCATTTCTTTTAGAGAGAATTGGTCTGATTTGGTGTGTGTGTGTGTGTGTGTGTGAATTAAGTTTCTCACCTGTGTATGATTTGTCCCATTTCTTGAGTGTTTTGTGTGTATGTGCGTTTTTTGTGTATGTGTGTATTTTGTGTACTCCTCCTCCTCCTCCTCGTCCTCCTCCTCCTGTTTCTCTCAAGTAACGTTATTTTCCGTCTTCTTCTTCCTCCTCCTTTGTGATTTTATTTCTTATCACCTTCCAGTCTATTCCTTCCCTCTTGTTTACCTCCCTACCTCCCCTTCTTCTATCGTTCCTTCCTCCCTTCCCTCTTCCCCCCCTACCTGTCTCCTGTGTCTCATCTTTTCCTCCCTTCCGGCGTCCCTCCCTCCCTCCCTCCCTCCTTTCCTTTCATCCATCCATCATTCCTGCCATCCATCTATCCCTCCGGCTCTCTCTCCCTCCTCCTCTCCCTATCTCCCATCTTTCAACTTTTCCCTTCTGCCCTTTTATCTGCCGACCTCATTACCATTCTCCATCTTTCTCTCCGTCTCACCTCCCGTCCTCCTCCCTCATCCTTCCCTCCTTTCTTATCTCTCTTCCTCCCTTTTTTCTTCCCTCCCTCCCTCCCTCCCTTTCTTATCACCCTCCTTCCTTCTCTCCTTACCTTCTTTCCTCCCTCCCTTCTTACCGCCCCATTTCCCATCTTACCTTTCTCCCTCCCTTTATTCCTCCCTCCTTCCCTAGCGTAGTATCTCTCTCTCCCCCCCTCCCTCCCTCCCTCCCTATCTCTCATCTCCCACTCCATCTCTCCCTTTGCTCTTATCTCTCCCTGGGTCGTATTCTCATGGGCTAAGGAGCCTCCCTATCTCCCCTATCAGCGTATTTTTCCGAATGACACGTTTATCTTTACCTCTCTCTCTCTCTCTCTCTCTCTGGCCACTCCGTCAACGAGAGAGAGAGAGAGAGAGAGAGAGAGAGAGATTATCGTTCAGTTCAAGGGCATTATTTGAGGCTTAAGAGAAGGAAAGGGAGTACCTTGAGGGAGAGTGGCCAAGGAAGAAGAAGAAGAGGAGGAGGAGGAAGAGGAGGAGGAGGAGGAGGAGGAGGTGAAGGTGGTGGTGGAAGAAAAAGAAAAAAAAGGAGGAAAAGAAGAGGAAGAAGTGGAGGAAGAAGAAAAAAGAAGAGGAGGAGGAGGAGGAGGAAGAAGAAAGAAGAAGAAGAGGAGGAGGAAGAGGAGGAGGGGGAAGAAGAAGAAGAAGTTGCGAGGAGGGGATGAGATCAGACCTTTTAAATTTTTACAAACTTCCAACCAATTCCCTTCCGTAAGCGTGACGTGTTATTTCCAGGAAGGACAAGGAAGGAAGGGTACAAAATATTACAATGCCTAGTTCATCCTGCAGAATCACATCTTAGTTACGACCAAATTTAATCGTAAGTTAGGTCCAGATTCACAAAAGGACTTAGGATCAGTTTTTATCGTAACTACACTCCTTTCACCTTAACTTGGCCCAGATTTTCGTCCTTTTGTAGCTTAGTTCACGTAGCTCAGTGGCAGAAAAAGGCAATACTAAGGCTCTACATCCTTACCATAGCACTTCTTTGTGACTAGCATCCTATTCCACTGATATCTATTGTTACAACTAAGCATTCAAGATGGAGAGATGAATTTTAGGCCAAGTTAGAGTGAAAAGAGTATTTTTACTCCCTCTTCTTTTCTGTCTTTGGGTGACTATAATAATCAGAGATAATGAAAGGAAAATGAGAGAGAGAGAGAGAGAGAGAGAGAGAGAGAGAGAGAGAGAGAGAGAGAGAGAAGGGTGGAGTTTGGAGCAAGACTGAAAGGAAGGGAAGGGAAGGGAAGGGAAGGACGGTTTAGTGGCGTAACCCTGGTATAGGCCTACCTCATTCTACCCAAGCCTTCCATCTCTCTCTCTCTCTCTCTCTCTCTCTCTTGGATACACTGTACCTGTAAGTTTGAATGTACAGTATTGTATGTATGTATGTATATTTATATGTTCCTATACGTTTTCCTCCCCTTCCTGCTTCTCCTCCTGCTTGTCATCATCATCATCATCATCATCATCATCATATCATCATCATATCTCAGTTTTAATGTCCCTCTGTTTCACTTGCCTCAGACATGCAACAGTTATTAACCACAACTTTAAATTTCAAACCAAATGGAAGAGTTTAAATTTCCCCTCGTTAGTGAAAAATTCTCGACATGTCACTACATCATTAACCACAACTCTAGAATCCTGACAAATTATGATGGAATTTCGCCTCATTAATTTGGAATCCGAGGTAATTAACGGAAATATCGACCCCAAAAAATATGTTTGAAAAATGGTTTGCGTGGTTGGGGCTTCAAGTGGCCGACAAAATAATAAAATCTACTTTGTTCACTTTTACTGGACGAAAACTGCCATCTGTCCATCTTGAATACTGTGCTGTGGGAAGAGAGTAGCAGTAGAATTTGGCGCTAGTCAGGAAGAAGTGGTATGGAATGCAACTTCAGCCACAGCATTGTCCTATTGTGCTATGATCAATAAGCATAATGACGAAAATATCCACCTTCTATTGCACTGCGTCTGCTTCACACTTAGTTTTTGGATATGGCTGGTTAATATCCTTCTGTACGTTATTTATGCAGAGTAGGCGATATTGGAAAGATTTGTGTAATATAGAGGAGGACAGTAAAGTGTTATAAACAGGATAAATCGCCTAGGAAAAGGTGTTAGGGAGCTTCGACAGCCGACGGGAATTCGGACCCAAGCCTCCTTCAGCTTTGGGATATTAGTCAGTAGAGGAAAGTGGTGAGGTAGAAAAGGTGAAGGCTAACTTTTGCATCACGCCGTATTATTACCTGAAGACCTACTTACCTGTGTATTGACGGACGAAGGATGTGGTGGTTGTGGTGGTGGTGGTAACGGTGGTGGTGGTGGGGCTGTACCCGGTGGGTGTGGTTGCTGTGGTGGTGGTGGTGGTGGTGATGATGAGGTGGCTGTATCCGATGGGTGTGGTGGTGGCGGTGGTGGTGGTGGGGTTGTATCCAATGGGTGTGGCTGCTATGATGGGTGTGGTGGTAGTGTTGGTGGGGTTGGATCCGATAGGTGTGGTTGTTGTGGTGGTGGTGGTGGAGGCAGGTAGGCAGGACACAGAGGACAACAGGCCCCTCACCACAACGGGATCCATAGTCACACCCTTGATACCAAACACACCACAGTCACTTTCTCTTTTTTCTGCGCTAAAAAATAAATGAGTCCCTCCTAAAATATCTTCTCTAGGTGAATTATCCGACTCTTTGCGCCGTTCCAAAGTTTTTCAAGGTAATTATCTGCATTTTTACTTCCCTGCAAGTTTTAAATCACCAAAAGTCGAGGCATTTTGATTTGAATTCAGCTGGAGTATTGCTTTCTCATAAACTGATAAAATTAGAACAGTTCCCGTACGTTTTTATCTGGGTTAATTACTGTATTAGTATTTTCGACATACGTATCTACTCGAATTGCTTAATCCAAATGTTGAATAAAAAGCAGTTGAGGTATTTTGATGCACACTCCACTAAATCGTCACTTTCCCTTTTTTTTTGGGGGGACAAGAGCAAACGATTACTCTCCTTCTTGTCTTGTTTAGGTTAATTTATCCACGTATGTACCTTATTTTTAGCTGCTCTCATTGATATTTTCCAACAGTAATTCACCAGAAGTTGCGATGTTTTGATGCGAATTGTACCGGATGATCACTTTCTCTTTTCTGCATAAAAAAATATTCTCTCGATGTCAGTTTTCAGTAGGCGTATTTCCCCGTCAATTAACCCTTCGTGTTGCTCTTTTCCAGCGCCAAATCACCAAAAATTGCAGTGTTTTGATGGTATGGTGCCAGAGCGAACCAGTCAGGCCTGCCTCTGTTGCGGGCTGACATTGTTAAGTGAAGGACTGTGACTAGGAGGACGGCTCTTCCAAGGTCCTATCCAGCCGGGCCTTCTCTCCCCTATCCAATCGCTCCCCTCCCCTATCAAGCCCCCTTCCACCTCCCCCCCATCGAGCCCCCTCCCCCCCCGAGCGACCCCCGTCACTTCCCCTTCGTCTGTGTATGTACTGTGTATCCCCTCCCCCTCCCCCTGGCCTTCTCCCTCATCTTCTTTTACTCTGTCTGTTCCCTAGTCTCTCTTCCTTCATCCTGTCTCCGCATCTCATTCCCCTCCATCCTTTTTCCCATCTCCCCCCTCGCTACTGTTCTCAGTCTATTCCCCTTCCCCTCCTCCATTCTCTCCCCTTCATCATACCCTCGGTCCTCTATCCTGCCTTTCCCTCCTCCAATCCCACGCATTCCTCTGCCTATTTCTTCTCTCCTCCCTCATTCCCTTCCATGCCTCTCTCTTCTCTCCATCCCCCCCTCCCCTGTCCATCATCCCCGCCTCTCCATAACTCCCAGCCTTCCTTATCTCTCCTTTCTTCTTTCTCTTCCCAATCCACTACCTTTCCTCTATCCATCACACCTCCTTATCACACCAAAGACTCCCCTCTTTCCTATCCACCCTTCCTCCCTCTCTATCTCCCACTTATCTCCCACACTAACCAAGTCTTTTTCTATCCTCTCCCCCTCCTTCCGTTTCCTATCCATTCTTTTCTCTGTTCATCTCCTCCCCTCTCCCGTCCACTCCTTCCCTCCTATCCACTCATCCGTTGTCTCTTCAATAAATTTTCGTTTCTCTATCCATTTCTCTCTCCCACATTCCCCCCCAAGCCTTCTGTCACCTATTCATCCCCCTCCTTTCACCTATCCACCCCTTCCTCGCCCTCTGTCGACCCCCATCACCTCCGTCTCATTCCATCTACCCCCCACCAACCCTCTCTCCATATTCATTCATCCTTTACCGTCCTCTCCATCCATCCATCCCCCTCCCCTCATCCCTCCTTCAAGCTTATCTATCTCTTCCATACTTAGCCCCCAATCCCCTACCTGTCTACATTCCTCTCTCTCTCTCTCTCTCTCTCTCTCTCTCTCTCTCCCTTTCTCATCTCTTCAATCCCCCCCCCCCTGTTATGCCCTTCCCACCCCTCTTACCTATCAACATCTCCCTTATCCCTTTCCTCATCCCCCTCACCCTCTCCCCGTCTCTCATTCCATCTACCCCTCCTCGCCCCCTTTCCTACCACCTCTTTCTCCCCTCCCCTTCCCCATCCCCTCCAGACCTCTCCCCTACCCCCTCTTCTCTTCCCGCTCCCCTGTCTCCCCCCTCTGCCCCCTTCTCTAACCCTCTCCAAGCCTCTACGCCTCACCAAACCACATCAAGCTCCTCCTGCTGAATTAATTTGCCCTTTCTTCCTTATTTGCTTCCTATAGTGAATTAATTACCCTTATCGCTATTCCTTTCAGTATTTATCCTTCGTCTTGTGTTAATTATCATCATTATTATTATTATTATTATTTTTTTACGATCGAGTGTGCCTAGAGAGAGAGGGTTGATTTTGGAGGCTGTTTCTATCTATCTGTCTGTCTGTCTGTTTATTTATCTAGCTATTGTCACACGCCTTAATCTTGTAAGAGGTGGCAACAAGCAAATCGCCTCCACGTCGCCATGTCCCCTGCTGTTTGGCTGCCCTACCTCCAGCTCACACACACCCCTCTCTCATATAATTCTCCTCTCCATCCCTCCGTCTCATCCTTGGCCTCCCCACCTCCTATCCCTGTCCTAACTCACACCTCCCTCTCTCATATAACACTCCACTCCATCCCTCCATCTCATCTTTGGTCTTCCCCTCCTCGTCTCCCCCTCCTCCTCCTCACTCACACACACTCTGATGATAGTGTTTTGTTGAGAGAAGGTAAGAGTGAATTGCAAGGCATCGTGAATGAGTTTGGAAGTGTATGTAAGAAACGAAATGTGAAAATGAAAGTAGGGAAGAGTTATTTATTATTGTTTATTTATTTATTATTATTATTATTATTATTATTATTATAGGAATGAAGTAGCGGAGTGCGTAGCCTACCACAGTCTGCCATACACCACTATACCATACAACCACACACTACTATATCACACAACCACGTACTGCCATCGATACCACAATACACCACCCTACCACAACCACACACCACATAATCTAAGACCACACATAGCACACCTAACCTACCTACCACACAACTAAGCGTAATCATAAATTCCTAACCGGACCTAAGCTGACCATACAACCATACACCCCTACACCCAGACCACACAGAATACCCTTGACCGACTAACCTTATCTGATTACACCTACACCCAACCTTCTCTGTAGGCTGGATGTGGCTGTAGAGGCACACCCATACACACCCATAGACATTCATACACCCATACACCTACATACAAACCCATACACATTCATACACCCATACACCTACATACACACCCATACACATTCATACACCCATACACATCCATACACCCATACACATTCATACACCCATACACATACATACACAATCATACACCCATTCACATACATACACCCATACACATTCATACATCCATATACATCCATACACATTCATACACCCATACACACCCTTACACCCATACACATTCATACACATCCTTACACCCATACACGTACATACACCCATACACTTTCATACACACCCATACACATTCATACACCCACACACATTTATAAATATCCACAAGTATACATACACACTCCCATGCAACCTACACACCCGTACACCCTGCACCCATACACATTCATACACATCAGTACACATTCATACACACCCGAACCTATTCCTATACAGATATGTGGTGGCCAAGTGGTTGAGTATTGGACTGCTGACTGAACGAACGGGAGATCAATCCTTGCCAATCTTAATTCATCTTCCACAATACCCTCCTTCGTGCCATACAAACACCCCTTCTAATACCACCACACCAGCCCAAGTATTCACTATGGACGGTGGGTATTGGCGCCCTGGTGGTGGTATGTGAAGGTGTGTGGATTGCACGCTATTGACGCCCAAGTGGTGACGTGTGAAATTGTGCGCTGTCAACTTTTGCGAGTAGGATGACATTACAAGTGGAACTCAGTCGCTCTGAAGATGGATTCTGTGTAGGGCGAGGCGTTAGAGAAAATAAGACTTCAAGGTGTGTGTGTGTGTGTGTGTGTGTGTGTGTGTGTGTGTGTGTGTGTGTGTGTGTGTCTGTCTGTCTGTCTGTCTGTACATCTATCTATCTGTCCATCTTTTACGAACCTGGAGAAATAAATGCTATGAAGGAAGGACGCCCTACCCAAGTCACAAGGCTGACCTCACTTGACCTGCCCGATACACACCTGGCCTAACACTGACGGAAAATAGGTCAGGGGTCAAAGGTCAGATGGGAGGAGGAGGTAGGGGTAGATGTGGAGGTAGGAGGAGAATGGGGAGGGAAGGAGGGAAAGGGGAGGGAAGGAGGGAAAGGGGAAGAGGAGATGAAATTTGTGGACATGGAGGTAGGGGGAGAAAGGGGAAGGAAGGAGGGGAAGAGAGAGATGAAGGTAGGAAGAACAGAGGGAAGGGCTGGAGGAGGAGGGAAGGGGTGGAGGAAGAGGAGGAGGGGGAAGGAATGGAGGAGGAGGAGAAGGAAAGGAAGAGAGGAGGAGGACGAATTGGATGAGATGGGGTTAAGAGGAGGAGAGGGAGGATGCAGAACTGGAGGAGATGGAGACGGGGGGAGAAGGAGGAGGGGAAAGCAGAGGATGTGGCGGTAAGGAAAAGAAAGGGGAGGGTGGAGGGGGAAAGGTGAGAGGGGAAGGACGAGAAAGAAATAGAGGAGATAGAGGTGGGAGAGGAAGGAAGAGGAGGAGGAAGATGAAGTAGAAGATAAGGAGTTAGAGGAAGAAGGGAGGAGAGGAGAAGGAGGAGGGGAAGAAATGGGAGGAGGAGAGGAGGAGGAAGAAATGGAGGTGATAGACGGAGGAGAAGGAGGAGGAGGAGGAGAGGGCGGGTCAGTGAGGCTCGTTTGAAATAGTTTAACAAGAAGACTCCAGGAGAATCAATTTATCTTGTCAAAAAAAAAAAAAAATGCCTGACTGATTTGCGATGGATAGCGCCTGTGAGGTGGAGGACTGGATTAATGCCGTAACACTTCTTATTTAGTGATTTATTCTTCTTGTTACTCCTCAGTTTAATTTGTATTTTATTGGTGAAAGTTATGTTGGTGTGTGTGTGTGTGTGTGTGTGAGAGAGAGAGAGAGAGAGAGAGAGTAAAAAACTGATGTATGCCACTCATTCCCTCTGTACCGTATATCACTAGCCTCTTCCTGGTTTTCTTTCTTTCTCACACACACACACACACACACACACACACACACACACACACACACACACACACACACACACACACACACACACACACACACACACCTCTCCTGTCACTACATGACAAATGGGAAAGAAGATTAACTACTTACAAAGCTACTCCAGTATAATAACCGCTCGCCCACATGTCTAATATATATATAAAACTCCACTACAAGTAACTACAAAGTCTTTTATCACACACACACACACACACACACACACACACACACACACACACACACACACACACACACACACACACACACACACACACACACACACACACACACACACACACACACACACACACACACACACACACACACACACACACACACACACACGGCCCTTCCTTGTCTACCTGTGGTCACCTTTTTTTCCTCCCTTCCCATACACCTATTAGGAATTTAGTCTTTTTCTTTGTTTTTTGTTTTTTTGTCAGAATTTTAAAACCAGGAAGGACAGGAATGAGGAAGGGAAGGATTGGGGGAAAAAATGATGGTTTGAGAGAGAGAGAGGGAGAGAGAGAGAATGAAAGCTGCCCGTCAGTCATTTTTCCTTTATCAGTTTTCTCTCTCTCTCTCTCTCTCTCTCTCTCTCTCTCTCTCTCTCTCTCTCTCTCTCTCTCTAATTAGACCTCTTGTTAGACTAGAATATAACACTCTCTCTCTCTCTCTCTCTCTCTCTCTCTCTCTCTCTCTCTCTCTCTCTCTCTCTCTCTCTCTCTCTCTAATTAGACCTCTTGTTAGACTAGAATATAACACACTGGTTCGCGCTATCTCAATGGAGTCCTCCATATTGGAATGTGTGTGTGTGTGTGTGTGTGTGTGTGTGTGTGTGAGAGAGAGAGAGAGAGAGAGAGAGAGAGAGAGAGAGAGAGAGAGAGAGAGAGAGAGACTGTCTTTGAGGGGATAGGGAAGGAGTTGAGGGACGTTTATATAATCAGGCAGCTCCACCTCCTAGTTATATCGGTGCCACCACTTGAAGGCGTCTCTCTGCATCACTGTTAGCAGTATTCCGATGCAACACGTCCTCAGGCTGAAAAGGTAGTTGATAATGATGGTCTTTACTACTTTCACTCAAACTTGGCCCTGATTTTCGCCCGTAGCTCATTTCACGTAGCTCAGTGGCAGAGAAAGACAATGCCGCGGCTCTACATCCCTTCCATAGCGCTGCTTCGTAACATAGAAGAGGACGGCAAGGTGTACTAACCAAAATAAATCACTTGGGAAGAGGTGTTAGGGAGCTTTTTTCGTTTTGCACCTTATTTATGCAGGGTATGGTAATATTAGAATGTTTTGATGAACATAGAAGAGGAAGGCAAGGTGTACTAACCAAAATAAATCACTTGGGAAGAGGTGTTAGGGAGCTTTTTTCGTTTTGTACTTTATTTATGCAGGGTATGGTAATATTAGAATGTTTTGAGTAACACAGGAAAGGACGGCAAGGTGTAATAACCCAAATAAATAGCATCAAAACTACTTAACAACCCTAATGACAATAGAATATTCTGGTCAGCTCTTAATTCTTTCAATAATAACTTTAACAAGTCATCTTCCATTCCCCCACTAAAATCTTCAGATGGCAATATTACAAATGACCCACGTGGGAAAGCAGATATCTTTGCTAGTACCTTTGCAAGAAACTCTACCATAGATGATACCAGCCAGAATGTCTCAGTACTGGAACTTGATTCTCCCGAAATTGCCCCACTTAAAATACAGACAAGATACGTAAAATCCATCCTCGACAATTTACTGACCAACAAAGCTCCAGGCCCAGATGGAATTCTGCCAATTGTTTTGAAAAAGTGTTCCCCTGAACTTGTCTCTGTCCTAGCTAAATTATTCAGACTATGCATACGTACTTCTTTATTCCCAAATTCATGGAAAGAAGCCAATATCCACCCAGTTCCGAAGAAAGGAAGTTCGTCTGACCCCTCCAGTTACAGACCAATAGCTGTCACATCTTCTCTTGGTAAGGTATTTGAAACTTTAATTAATAAGCATATTGTTAAACATCTTGAATCCAACAACTTAATTAGTGATAGACAATACGGTTTTCGCCACGAAAGATCCACCATTGACATACTCAATCTCTTAACTCATACCATCCATCAATCAATTGATCTTTTTGGAGAAACTCATGCAGTAGCTCTTGATATCTCCAAAGCTTTCGACAGAGTATGGCACCGTTCCCTGCTGTCCAAACTCCCTTGCTATGGACTAACGTCTTTTGTTCCTTTGATTTCTTATCTTAGTGACAGGAAAATAAGAGTGAAAGTAGATGATGTATATTCGAATTTCCACTTAATTAACGCCTGCGTGCCGCAGGGATCAGTTCTGGCGCCAACCCTATTTCTGGTTCATATTAATGATCTCTTATCTGTCACTCACAATCGCATGCACTCATACGCAGATGACTCAACACTACATAGTTCATTCACACTCAGACATCCATTTACAAAGTCTAATATCTCTACCTCTCAACTCAGTACAGCCATCTCCATAAATCAAGATCTATCTACAATCAGTGAATGGGGACAAAACAACCTTGTCTCTTTTAATGCTAGTAAAACTAAATATATACAGTTTAGTAATAGACAGATATTGCCTGAATCGTACATTACCTTCAGTGCACGATGAGCAGTTAGCTATAATTTATAAGAGTCATGTGCGCTCTCAGCTTGAATATTGCTCACCCTTGTAGAATGGTTGTGGAGAGGTTGCATTAAGACAACTAGACAAAATTCAGAATAAAGCCGTTAGAATCATTAACAACCCTGCCATTACATATAAACTACCTCCCCTGCAGGTAAGAAGGAATGTTGCCTCCCTTGCATTATTTTACAGATATTTTTTTGGCAAATGCTCAGACGAAGTTGCGTCCATGATGCCACCTCTCCATGCCTTCCCTCGTGCTACGCGGGCATCTGGTAGCGCTCATGACTGGAATGTCACTCAACCATATTGCAGAACTTCTGCCTATCAGAATTCTTTCATTCCCCGAACTGCATCTCTCTGGAACTCGCTTCCCCAGAGTTGTTTTCCTCCATATTTCAACCCACAACTGTTCAAGTCTAACTGTTACAGATATTTTATGAACAGAGGGCACCAGTAATCTGGTGTATGGATTATTTTTTTTTACCCATTTGTTTTTCCTTCCTCCGTTCTGTTATTTATATATTAAAAAAAAAAAAAAAAAAAAAAAAAGATTAGGAAGAGGTGTTAGGGAGCTTTCTCAGCCGGACCTTAGTGACTTCCTCCCCCCATTCCATTACGAAGGAGAACAAGGAAGTGGTGATTGAGGAGGTGGTAATTGAGGAGGTGGTCATTTTCCCTTGCCATCATTAATTCCTGGACAAATCGAAGGTTCTGGGCCACTGAAATAACCCCCTAAATCGCCTGAGTCATGGTGTTGAGGCGATGTATTTTGTAGGACGTGATGTAGGGTTGGGTACAGTTGGCGCCACTTATAAATAGTACAGGAGCTGGTGTGTTTGGGGTATAATTTAGTACCAGTAATTTCTCTCCCTCTCTCTCTCTCTCTCTCTCTCTCTCTCTCTCTCTCTCTCTCTCTCTCTCGAAAAAAGACATACAAGGAAACAAAAACTCTCCGGTATCCCTTCAGACCCCAGGCACACCAGCCCTGTACAACCTGCAAGTGGTGGCGGGTGTACAGTGACCCAGTGGACCCGGAAGGCGATATCGCATAATGACTCGCACGACCTCGCCCACAGAGCCACGCGCTTCAGGGAATAACATGACGCGCTGGGTACATGACTTTTTTTTTTTTTTTTTTTTTGGGGGGGGGTGGGGTACATTTTCGGCTAATCGGGGGCGGTGGCCAGGTCGGTAAAGGAATGGTCTGCTGTCCCACTAGATGCAGGTTCGATTCTTCTTTGTTTTCTTTTTGGTAATGGACATAGAAGCCCCAAGTTTATAAATACCTGCTTATCTACCTGTCCGCCTGTCAACCTATCTGTCTGTCTACCTACCCACTCACTCATTTACCGCCCCATACCTGCCTACCTTCCTGCCTATCTGCCTACCTGTCCACCTAACTACTGTACCTACCCACCTACCTACCTACCTACCTACCGACCGACCGACCGACCTACCTTCCTACCTACCCAACCGGTATAACATGGCCTCAGAACTTCCCTAGCTTCCGTGTATCCAATTTAAAGGTCCCTGCCACACCCTGTCCCACTGTTATTCACTGGCTTAATGATGAGAGAGAGAGAGAGAGAGAGAGAGAGAGAGAGAGAGAGAATAAAATTGTTTACCATGTCTCAGCAAAAATGGTGTATTCATCATTTCATCGATACTACTAAACGATTAGAGAGAGAGAGAGAGAGAGAGAGTTTCTAATCTGAATACACTTGTCTATCATTAACCAGACAAATACACAACACACACTATCACACTGAAGACACTTACTTTGACCGAGTATGAAGAAATGGCACACAAGAGCACACTAAACTTATGCAGAAATAAATAGGCAAGGGGCAGGTGTTAGGGGACTTCCTTAGCTACGGCAAAGCTGTCACAATTTATTTTACTAACAGCGAGACATTTTTTTTTCTTCACATTTTTCTTTCTGATAAGGGAAGGGTGGATCTCGCCATGCCCTGATTTCCTGGACTTGGTGGTTTGTGTTTTGTTGTGTGTGTGTGTGTGTGTGTGTGTGTGTGTGTGTGTGTGTGTGTGTGTGTGTGTATGTGTGTGTTTCTCCATCTGATCGTTCCTCTCGCTGTCTATCTGCCTCTCTGTCTTTTTCTGTCAGCCTGTCTCTGTCTACCTGTCTCATCATCATCATAATCATCGAATCACCACCACCACCACCACCACCACCACCACCACCACCACCATCATCATCATCATCATCATCATTATCATCATCATCATCATACACACGGTAATATGTACAATTCTTGCCCCTCCCAGACGATTTTATTCACCTATTATAGAAGACCCTAATCCTGAAGGACGTGTGATCGGAGGTGCGATTTGACTGGTAACCAAGAAGACTCATTCCAACCCCATAACTAAGGCTTATCAATGTATGCCACAAAGATTTAGTATTTAAGTTTTGGGAGTGGTACAGAGAGAGAGAGAGAGAGAGAGAGAGAGAGAGAGAGAGTAGCGAAAAGAAACGTAAAACTTATGTGACGATCGCGGAAGGGAAATGGATAGCCGGATCGCGAGGTGTAGTGGGGCGTGGGTGAGTGTACTGGGTGTTGAGAGGGAAGGTCACCCCGAAAAATCTCCCTGTAGAGGCACAGGAAGAGGAAGCCGTGTAGAGGAGACGTGGGAAAAAATGTTGGAGACCTGAGAGAGAGAGAGAGAGAGAGAGAGAAGGTGGAGACAGCATGGAGATATATAAAAGAGATGGACAGAGGAGACAGAATGGAGATATATACTCCGCATACATAACGAACAAAAGTACATCAACCAGCCATATCCAAAAATAAATCGCTAAGGAAGAGGTGTTAGGGAGCGAGTATGGGCTAAGTGTGTCGCAAGTTGTCCTCGTCTTCCCACAATATGTCAAGATTATAATGCCTTCCTTCCAAGATATTTGAGAAAATTATGGTCCTTGGAATTCCCATCTTTTTGTCGTAACTTTAGATCTTTTTGTCGTAACCTAAGATCTCTTTGTCGTTACTTAAGATCTTTTTGTCGTATCTTAAAATATTTTGTCGTAACTTGAGATCGTTTTGTCGTAACTCAAGATCTTTTTGTCGCAACTTAAGATCTTTTTGTCGTAACTTAAGATCTTTTTGTCGTAACTTAAGATCTTTTTGTCGTAACTTAAGATCTTCTTGTCGTAACTTAAGATCTCTTTGTCGTAACTTAAAATCTCTGTCGTAACTTAAGATCTTTTTGTCGTAACTTAAGATCTTTTTGTCGTAACTTAAGATCTCTTATGTTGTAACTTAAGATCTTTTTGTCGTAACTTAAGATCCCTTTGTCTTAACTTAACATCTTTTTGTCGTAACTTAAGATCTTTTTGGTGATTCCTTAGAAGGAGGTACGTAAATAGCGCTGTACTAGAAGCTCGGTGGGGTCTTGTGTTCTGCGGAGACGGCTCAGTGTGGGTGTGGGCCTGGCGATGAGAGTTCGGGGATGAGTACATGATGGAGGTTAAATATTGAGTGGGAGATAAATAAATGATGCAGGGTAGGTGTTGAGTACATGAATAAATGATGTAGGGTAGATACTGAGTGGGTGAATAGATGATGTAGGATAGATATTGAGCAGGTGAATAAATGATGCAGGGTGGATATTGACAACGTTGACTGAGCCCCACAACACGCAAGAAATCGTTCGGTGGAGTGGAGGAGGAAGGTTATAAAAGAGTCAGCCTGTGTTCAAACGATAAATATAGCATACAAGAGATTGTGAAGGTGTAATATGGAAATATTTCGTTTATGAAGAGGTGTTGCGAAGCCTCTTGTGCCATCTAAAACACGACTTTGAGGAAAACAAGATATTCACAATCTGGGTTACGCGTCTTAAATCCGGGTCGCTTAAAATGCTTCCTTGTTTATCTTACCATCATTTTTACTGAGACCAAATTTGTATTAAAAAATTGTTCCTAAAAAAATATATATATAAACCTCATTATTTTACCTCGTGCTGTGAATTTACTCTACTCTTTTCACCTTAACTTGGTCCAGATTTTCGTCCATTGGTAGGTTATTTCACGTAGCTCAGTGGCCGAAAAAGACAGTGCTACGGCTCTAGATCCTTTCCATGGCACTTCTTCGTGACTAGCATCATATTCTAGTATTAGTCTCATGTTAGAAATCAGCATTCAAGATGGAGAGACGGCAATTTTAGGACGAAAATCCGGGCCAATTAAACTTACAAAATAATGGTGTAGTTTGTGCCTAGTACCCCCATACGGATTTATTATTATTATTATTATTATTATTATTATTATTATTATTATTATTATTATTATTATTTATTCTTCCTGGTGATTATATTAACCTTGTGAGTGACGTCTTGTTTAAAGGTTAGATTATAATACAGTTGAAATTTGGTAACAGTGGCCATAAACAACGACTTAGCGGGAAAATGCGGAAAGAAGGAAGAGGAACTGAGAGGAATTGTTTTAGAGAGAGAGGAAGAGGAAGTAAGAGTGGATGTTAGGTAAAAGAGAGTTATGGAGGGAGGAGGAGGTATGGAGAGAGAATGGAGGGAGGAAAAATGTGAAGAGAAGGAAGAGGAACAGAGAAGGATCATGTTGGTGAGAGGAGGAGGAGGAAGAGGAAGACAGGAAAGATATAAGACTGAATTAAAGAGAGTATGGAGAGAAATTGGAGCATGGAGAGAGAATGGAGAGTGGAAAAAATGTAGAGAGACGGAAGGAGAACTGAGAACCATGACGTATGTATGTATTTATTATTATTATTATTATTATTATTATTATTATTATTATTATTAAACACTTTAGTATAGAATCTGGCTCATATTGAATTATAGGAGGGTGGGGACTGAACCGAATCATCAGAAAGGTACTGTATATGTGTAAATAGCATGATAAATTAACGCTCTGAGACACCACACCACACCACATCGCACCACACCACACTACACCACACCACACTACACCATACCACACCACACCACACCACACCACACCACACCACACCACACCACACCACACCACACCACCTGCCACCCCCCCAGTGCTAGTCCTCCTTGCACATCTCAACTGCACCACTCTAGGGCACTGAAAAATGGCTGAGTCAGGAGGAACAGTGAGAAGGGCAAGGTTACACACACACACACACACACACACACACACACACACACACACACACACACACACACACACACACACACACACACACACACACACACACACACGGGCCCTGTCGAAACAACTTAGCCCCTTGAAGTTGGGTTAAATCATCATCATCATCATCATCATCATCATCAGCTTAATTCTGTCCTTACTGTTATAAATAATGTGAGCAATTATCTGAGATTCTCTATCATGGGGAAGTGACTGGAGAGAGAGAGAGAGAGAGAGAGAGAGAGAGAGAGAGAAGGAAAGGGGGGAGGGATAAGGTAGTCTTGCTGATTGTGAGGGAGGCCTATCCAGACAGCCATCAGGGAGAGAGAGAGGGAGAGGGAGAGAGGGGGAAGAAAGCAAAGGGAAAGGTAGCTGACCCTTAGTCCTAAAAGCCATCCTCTCTCTCTCTCTCTCTCTCTCTCTCTCTCTCTCTCTCTCTCTCTCTCTCTCTCTGTCCACTGATGACTTTTGTTTTTTCACCGTAGCTCAGTGGCTTTATTGTTGTTTTCTTTGGATTCAGGAGGCTGATTTCCAAATTCCTGTAGTAGAAGTAGTAGCAGTAGTAGTAGTAGTAGCAGCAGAAGCAGCAGCAGCAGCAGCAGCAGTAGTAGTAGTAGTAGTAATGTCAACCCCAGCCACAGCTGAATGTGAACCCAGTGGACGGTAGGCTGAAGTTGCCCTCTCCTGCAGCCCACCATCTTCCATTCAGGGTATAGGGAGGGAGTTGAGGGACGTTTGTATAAACAGGCAGCTCCACCGCCCAGTTATATTGGTGCCATCACACGAAGGCGTCCCTCTGCACCACCTTGCCGACAGCTGAGTATAAATGCGAGAGGCAGGGCACGTACTAAGCAGATTTTCTCAGGTCAGGGATTTAGGCATAATTACAGGTATTTTAAGGCCTGTGTGCAGTTCGGGGATGGTTGAGTGGCTAGAGATGCGGTTTGCTGTTTGGAAGGCCGCAAGTTTGATTCGAGTTTGGGTATTTAACAGACTTTACTTATCTCACACAAGACCTACCCCGACGTGTCATAAAAGCGCACCTAAAAAGACAGTCCTCGCATGTATTCAATATGGACGGTTGGTATTAGTGTTGAAGGGGTGACATGTGAAGGTATGTGGCACGTGGGGGGACTGCTGGGCCTCGGAAACCAAAAAAGAAAAAAAAATAGACGAAGCTCCAGGGTTTACTTAAAAAGAAATTTAAGGAGAGGGACGGAGACGCTGTAGGAATCCCGAAAGACAGCCAACCAGGAAGTGTACTGGGAAAGAAAAAGTGTAGGGGAGCATAGAGGAGGTAGGGAGGGAGGTAGGGAGAGAGGCAGGTGGGTAGGTAGTTAGGCAGGTAGGAAGGTAGGTAGGGAGGGAGGGAGGCAGGTTGATAGAGAGACAGGGAGGTAGCAGGCTTGTATGTGGGGAGGTAGGAAGGTGGGGAGTGAGGTTGGTAGGTTGAGAGGTAGGGAAGGCAGTAGGCAGACGGTTAGGTAGTTAGGCAGGCAGGTAGGAAGGTAGGTACGATGGTAGATAGGTAGGTTGATTGGTTGTTAGGTAGACAGGCAGGTAGGCAGGTAGCGAACGAGGTAGGTAGGTAAGCAGGCAGGTAGATAGAAAGGAAGGACTTGTCAATGGCTGTAGCGATAGGAGCAGACTTAGGCAGGAAAATCCACGCCACCTGGAAGTCGAGGCCAGGTATGTAGAGGGTAATTAGGCAGGACGGCAGGTAGGAAGGCAGGTAGGAAAGTGCGTATTAAACCTTTCCGTCGAGGTCTTGCCACTCACAGGATGCAGCAGTAGGAAGAGGCAGACCGAGACAGGAAAATAATTGTAATTAGGAAAAAAGAATGGGAGAAAGACAGTTAAACAAGAAGAAAAAGAAAGAAGAAAAAAATAGCTGCAGTAGGCCAGTTGATCCATCCTCCTAAAAGAGTGTGACAAAAGAATAAGACAAAGATACCAAAGAAGGCTCTCCCCCGCCCACCATACCCCCCAGCCCAGACCGGCAGGAAAAAGTGAGAAGGAACACCACACAGTATAGAAAAAACTGACCTAGATATATTATTATTATTATTATTATTATTATTATTATTATTGTAGGCCTATGTATTTTGCTGTCCAGGTGATTTAATTCTGTTGATTGATTGATTTATAGGTAAATAGATTGATTGATTGACTCATTTACTTTCTTTACTCATTGTTTTGTTTATTTATTTATTTTTACCTGGCCAGATACAACCTTCATTTTCTTCACCTGGCTGAGTAAAGGAACCTGAGAGCTTTATTAGTCTCTCCACTGACCCTCTCATGGGGGGAAGAACTCTTGTATTGTATTCCAGCTGACGACAGACTTTATTACGTTATTTTTATTTTATTTTTATTGATGCAAGACTTTAATTTTTCGGAAGACCTTAGAATAGTGACTTATATCCTTGGGCGATATAGGGCTGTGTGACCTCTGTTAAGGGGGAGGAAGTGACCACCAGCAGACACCCCCTACCTCCCTTACCCCCTCTCCCTCCCCTCCTGTCCCCAACCCCTACCCTTACCGCCTCCCCCCCGCCCTCCTTCCCCCTCCTCCCCTTCCTCCTCCCTACCTCCCTTTCCTTTCCCCTCCACTTCCCTTCACCTACATCCCCCCCACCCCAGCACCAAGGTCACCCTACCCTCAGGCCTCCCTCTCTCTCTCTCTCTCACGCGCACGCACACACACACACACACACACACACACACACACACACACACACATCTCAAAAAGCACATTGACAAGATTGAAAAAGTTCGAAGGGCCGCTACAAGATGGATACCAAGCTTAAGGGACCTAAGCTACGAAGAAAGACTAAATAAACTGAATCTACCAACACTACAGGAGCGAAGGAAAAGAGGTGACATGATAATGCTATATAAGTGCATATCAGGGAAGGAGAAAATAGACATAAATGATTACTTAACATATGGAGAAGCATCAGCAAGAGGACACTGCAAAAAACTGCATAAGAAGAGAGGTGATAAAGACGTAAGGAAATTCAGTTTCCCAAACAGAGCAATTGATCAATGGAATGCACTGCCGAATGAAATAGTGTGTGCCAAAACAATTCACAAATTTAAGGATATGTACGATAAATATGGTTTAAGACACGGGACAGTACGAGCTTGACTCATTCCTGTAAAGATACAATTAGGTAAGAACAATTAGGTAAGAACACACACACACACACACACACACACACACACACACACACACACACACACACACACACACACACACACACACACACACACACACACACACACACACACACACACACACACACACACACACCTACCGTCCTTCACCCCCTCCCCCCATTCGGTTTAGGGTGTCGGCTTCAGGGGGTTAATCAGACTTCCTCCTAACCCCTTCAGTACGATGGGGCGTTTTTACCTGCGACGCGATGCAGGGTATATGAGAGTGTCGCCTGCTTACTTTCTCCATGTTCTTCTACTTTTAAAAAATTCGAATTACATCACTTCCTTGTTCATAGTAGCCAGCGTCAGAAATTGGATACTGTTTTTATTTCTCACCTTTATATCTCAAAATCCAACAGGGTTAGCTTTAAGAAGGTGTGGGTAGCGTCTTGGGAGGAGGCAGCATCTTTTGGGAGTCGCTCGTGTCATCTTCATCATCTAGAAGTTTTAAAATCTATATTAAAAATGGAGTGGTTGTATTTTTCAAGATGGCGCCTCCTGTGATAAGTTGCTGGTTATATTCTCATTGTTGTTGTTTTTGCTTCTTGTTGTTGTTGCTGTTGGTGTTCCTTTTCGTACACACTCCTCTCTCTCTGAGATCTCAACAATCTGATAGCGATTATTTTTGACACATGATTTGAGGCGTGCCCTGTATATCTGCATCTTCTTCGTCAATATGGTGCACCTAAAATGACATAATTGAACTTAAAGGGACCTAAAAATTCTGAAATAATCCTGAGTTGATGAGTTGGGGCTTGAAAATAGGTGGAGTAGACTCTATCCCTCCTTTTCACCCCTCCCTTCCTTCCTTCCCCTGCCTACCAACCCCAACCTTCAACCCCACCCACCATCCCCCTCCTTCTCCCTCACCATCCCCCATCCTACCAACCCAGTCCTTCTCCCCCACTTGCCAACACCCTCCTGCTCCCCACCATCCCCCTGCTTCTCCCCCACCATCTCCCCACCTACCAACCCAGTCCTTCTCCCCCACCATCCCCCACCTGTCAACACCCTCCTGCTCCCCACCTTCTCCCTCCTTCTTCCCCTTCCTGGACCTAACCTTGCCTGAGTGGACCGACCTGACTTGCCCTGAGAGTCCCTGAACCAACCTGACTTGCCCTGAGAATCCCTGAACCAGCCTGACTCTCTAAGCATGAAGGCTGTTGAGTCGCACCATATTAAGGACAAACCACTTAAACAGTCTATCACGCTAGGCCGATTCCGAAGGTTAATGGAGCAAGAGAGAGAGAGAGAGAGAGAGATGTACCAAAAAAAGAAAAAGAAGAAAGTAGCACCGAAAAATTAAAATCTCTTTCTCAGAGGTTTGATGTGCTAAACCGACCCCATGATTATTTTTTTTTATACTCTCTCTGGTGAAAAGGAGGGTGAGGTAACGGGTCTGGTGCGGTGTGAGGTGTGCAGCCCTGCGTGTGTTGACATAACTGATGGCGTCACCTTCCCCTTCCACCTTCATGGGTACAAACACTCACCCCTCACTCACCTCACCCCTTACCACCACTTTGGCTAATTGGAGGAGATTATCACACACACACACACACACACACACACACACACACACACACACACACACACACACACACACACACACACACACACACACACACACACACACACAATTAGGCATTCGGACGCACTCACACGCAATCAGGACCCACGATTACATTGCGTTATCAATCAATGACACACACACTCACGGCAGCAATCACTTCCACACTTCCGGTATGAGAGAGAGAGAGAGAGAGAGAGAGAGAGAGAGAGAGAGAGAGAGAGAGAGAGAGAGGTGGAGGAATAAGTAGGAGAGAGGGGATGGAGGGAGCAGGGGGAAGAGGCATTAAGGAAGGGAAGTAAAATGGAGAGACTGAGAGAGAGGGAGGGACAGGAGATGAAGAAGAGAGAGGTAGGGTGAGGAGAGGAGGGGAAGGGAGGAGGAAGAGGAGGATGTAGGGAGAGGATGGAGGGGAAGAGAAGGGGGGGAGCAGGGGGGACAGGAGAGGAGGAGGAGAAGAAGAAGAAGGAGGAAGTAGGGGAAGAGGAAAGGAGTAGATGGAGAAGAAAGGAGGAGGAAGAGAAGGGGGAAGGAGAGAAGAATTTGTTGAAGGGGAAGGTGGTTTGTGGGAAGGGGGGGGGGGAAGGGAGGGCAGAAGTGTGCAATGAATCACAGTGTTGCACAATATGGTGGGGGGGAGGCAAAAGAACTAAGATGTTGCAAGAGCCAGCGTTTGTGTTGTGGTGGGTTGCAGATGACAGAGGCTAGGTTGAGGTGGTGGGTTGGTTGGTAGGTAGGTTTGGAGGTAGGTAGGTACTTTGGTAGGGAGGGAGGGAGGGAGGGAGGTAGGGAGGTTGGGAGAGAGGGAGGTTGATGGATTGCTTGCTTGGTTGGTAGGTTGGTTGGTAGGTGGGTAAGTAGGTAGCACAGTAGGTAGGGAGGTTGGTTGATAGGTAGGCAGATGGGTAGGCAGGCAGGCATGTAGGTAGGTAGGTAGGTAGATAATGCGTAGGAGGTTTTCGGCAAATGCATCAGTAGTGAAGGCAGTGAAAGTAAAATGTAGGTAAGTAGGTAGGTAGGTATGTAGGTAAGTAGGCAGGAACGTTAGTAGGCAAATTGATATGTAGGAAAGTAAATAAGCAAGGAGTTAAGTAAGTAGGCAAGAACGTTAGTAGGTAGGTAGGTCAGTAAGTAGGTAAGTAGGCAGGTAAATAGGAAGGTGTCAGGGTACATCTCAAGGTACAAAGAAAGGGAAGAAGAAAAAAGTTTGAGTCATGTTATGGAGATTAGTTACCTCCCCTCTCTCTCTCTCTCT
Organism: Coenobita brevimanus; assembly: GCF_032717465.1. Classification (NCBI taxonomy): domain Eukaryota; kingdom Metazoa; phylum Arthropoda; class Malacostraca; order Decapoda; family Coenobitidae; genus Coenobita; species Coenobita brevimanus. Next base: position 9,069,734 of record NC_137005.1, read on the forward strand.
CTCTCTCTCTCTTATCATCATCATCATTTTTTTTCTTATCATCATCATCACCACCTCCACCACCACCACCACCACCACCACCACCACCATCACACCCACCACCACCACCACCACCACCACCTGCGCCACACCTGTCCCTTCCAAAACAGGTGCGTGGCTAATTACCTTACCATTTACCTAAGTGTGAAGGTAATATAAAATTCGTTCACCTGTTCAATAATTTCCCCCAATCTCTACCTGACATACATACGTGTGTGTGTGTGTGTGTGTGTGTGTGTGTGTGTGTGTGTGTGTGTGTGTGTGTGTGTGTGTGTGTGTGTGTGTGTGTGTGTGTGTGTGTGTGTTTACTTACATCAAGGTGAGGTGGTAGGCACAAGATAGATGGATGGATGGATGGATGGAGAGATAATTAGATAGATAGATAGACATAAATGGATGGACGGATGGGTAGAGTGAGAGAGAGAGAGAGAATAGAGACAGACAGACAGACAGACGGAGAGAGCGAGTCTAATACCTTTCCTGATCCCTTGACATTTCTTTTATCCATATAAATATAAATTCCCCGCCCTTATAAATCAATTTCTTAACCTTTACGTTGCTATAATTTGGTGGTAGGTGGTTGGAGAAAGGGCTGCCTGATGATGGGGAACAGAGTGCCATGGAGGCGTTTAGTTTGCGTCCACCCCTTAAAAATAGGACTGAAGGGGTTATCACACATCACAAGGTTTATCTCATCTCACCTCAACTCAAACACAATCAACTTCATTTCAACACGTCATCAACCTCAGGCTTTTCCACATCACTTGCAGCCTCATCTCAGACACAATCAACTTTATCAACAAAACCCACACGTGATCAGTTTCAACCCCCTCCACATCGATGGCAGCCTCAACTCTAACACAATCAACTTCATTTCAACACGTCATCAACCTCAGACATTTCCACATCACTTGCAGCCTCATCCCAGACACAATCAACTTTATCAACCCAACCCACACGTAAGTTCAGCCCCCCTCCACATCCATTGCAACCTCAGCTCAAATACAATCAATTGTATCATTCAGCAGTATCATTTCAGCCCACACTTAACCCCACACCCTTCCCCACATCACTCACCAACCTCAACTGAAGCGGAATTCAGAGACGCCCTTCACGCTCTGACGTCTGAAGTGGGAGAGGCAACACGGAAAGCCAGCCGACACCGGGATTCGCAAATACACTGTGCTCTTTTCACCTTAACTTGGCCTATATTATTCGTCCTTTTGAAGCTTATTACACGTTGCTCAGTGGTGGAAAAGGGCATACTGCGGCTCCAGATCCTTCCCATAGCACTTCTTCGTGACTAGGAGCATATTCTAGCGTTGATCTATTGCTACAACTCAGCAAATGGAGAGATGGCAAGTTTAGGCCAAGTTAGAGTAGAAGGAGTATAACCGTCACCTTCTGGTAATTTAGATTTCTATTTGCAGGTAAATGAAGAGACGTGAGATGTTTCTGCTCCCTCTCTTCCGTCTTTCCTGGAAAACGGAAATTGACTGAGATGCCTTTTCTCTCTCGTAACTAAGACATTTATCTATCTATCTATCTGTCTATTTATTTATTTATATATTGTTAATCAGAACGAACAAGACAGAGGACGATACTAAGTTCATTAATTTTTCCATTTTCTTGCTCATTTATTTAGAAAGAACAACATATGTGAGAGAGATTTTACACACACCT
>NC_137005.1:9076455-9078955 GCF_032717465.1 Coenobita brevimanus
TGTTTTCTGTTATGCTTCTTCCGTCTTCATTTTTTCTTCTATTTTCTATTTCCATTTTTTTATACAATTAATATATATTTTTTAGTCATTGTATCGGTTTTTATCTATTTATTTTTTCTCCTTTGTAGTAGGTGTTGGCGACCATCATCCCCTCACTTGATGTAATGCTGCCTACTTCTTCCTTCACCTTTATCATTCTTTTTCTGTGTCTGTCCTCCTCTCTTCCTATTTCTCCCATCTTTCCTGTCACTTGTTATTACTCTTCTTTCCTTTTCAGGTGGCATTTCATTGAGTAACAAGCCTAATGGTTTCCTGTAAGCCAGAAAACCATATACAGTCGTGGGTGGTAACCATATAACCAACCATACGTGTTCCCCACCTGTCAGTAAGTGGGATGGTGGAGGGTTAGTGCCCCTCCTCAAAGTCAAACGGCCACCCTTTACGAGATTATGGCGTCTGGCTATAGATACTCGTAGATAGATAGATAGATAGATAGATTTCGTCCTCCATTTTTTTTTTTCAGACAAAAATTGTGCCTCGATCTATTGTACATTACTTTTTTTTTTTTTTTTTTTTTTTTCCCTGGTTTCAAAAAGTTACTCGTGAAATTCTCGTTATTTTTTGGTCAGATTTCTTCGTGTTTCCTCGTAAGATTTTCTCATTTTTACACTTCCCACTCCATGCAGCGAATATTTCAGTCTGTGTGTGTGTGTGTGTGTGTGTGTGTGTGTGTGTGTGTGTGTGTGTGTGTGTGTTTCTCTTTTTGACACACAGCACTATTTTTTTTTCTTTATTTTTCCGGTTTTCCAATATGTATCATCTGACTTCCTTCAGTATTATAGATTTTGATACTGGGAATTGTTCAGCTCTGATATTCTGGCTTTGCTCCAGTTGATGGAATTATTTATATGTATTTTTTGTGCATTTTGTTCTCCCTCATCTTCTTCTTCTTCTTCTTCTTCTTCTTCGTCGTCGTCGTCGTCGTCTTCTTCGTATTATTATTATTATTATTATTATTATTATTATTATTATTACCATCATCATCATCGTCATCATCATCATCATCATCATCATCTTCCTAGTCCCGGATCCCTATGCTTCTAATGGGTCTGTAAAGGATGGATGTGCTTAATATTATTCACTGTTTTGAAAGTCATATTGATGGACTAAATCATGAGCTTACTAGAGAAAGGATGGATATTTCTTGTTGCCTTCACCTTTCTTATTGTTTGAAGTTAGGTACAAATTTACCATAGATTTTAAAAGTTAATATGAACCCAGAAACTTAATATATTTACGAGACCCTTGCCTGTTTTTTATTATTATTTTGCGTAGGACCAATCAAAAGGGCGTTTTGACGTGACAAGTTTGAGACTGAAGATTGCGACGCTCTTGTTTTTCGCGCTATTTTCTGAGGCATATATTGATCCCAGACATCTTATAATTTAGTGTATTATGCTCAACTTTTGCCCTTTTTCAAGCCAATTTGCTCAGAACCAGGACCAAAACTACTGAATCCTCTGCTGTGGTGGCGAAACACATTTACACATGGGCGGGACTTTTGTGGGGCGTCTTGTCCTTCTTCTTTGTCCCTTCCACTCCCCCGTGTTTGTTTTGGTGATTGTGCTGCTGCTCCCTCGCTTTAGTCTGCTAACTTTTATTATATATACATTATATTTACATTCCTTGTGCTTTTTTGAGTTTCCTGTTATTTCCTTCTTTCTCTAGTCCTTATTATTAATATCATGATTATTTTTATTTTCCTTTCCCCTCCTCCCTATTTCCCCCCTCAGCTACTCCCCTTTTATTTTCTCTTCATTTAATCCTGTATTCTGCTCATTCTTTCTTCTTCTCGTGCTTCTTTACCTGTTTTCCTTTCTCATTTTCATCTGCTTTCTACTTACTTTATCCTCGTTCCTAATTAATTCGCTTTTGTGTCCATCATTTTTCCTTCTCTGCTTCTTCATATTTTCTGACACCCTTATTCTTCTTCCTCTTCTTCTTCTTCTTCTTCTTCATCTTCTTCTTCTTCTTCTTCTTCTTCATCTTCTTCTTCTTCTTCTTCTTCATATTTTCTCCCACTTTTTCTTATTATTATTATTATTATTATTCTCCTCCTCCTCCTCCTCCTCCTCCTCTTCTTCTTCTTCTTCTTCTTCAGTATATTCTTTTGTTTCTGTTCTGCTTCTTTCTCAATTTATCTACGTCTTTCCCTGCTGCCTCTTCCTCTTGTCTTCCTCTCCAGATCTTCCTTTTTCTTTTTCTTTGCATCTTCTTCTTTTACTAATCTCCTTATCTTACTCATATCTTCCTCTCCCAATCTTCCTTTTCTCGCCCTCTTCGCATCTTACTCTTCCTTATCTTCCTGTCTCCTCTGTTTTATCTTCCTCTTGTCTTCTTCCCATCTCCTTGTCTTCCTCTTCCCATTTTGTCTTCCTCTTCCCATCTTCCTCTTGTCTTGCTCCTCCCTGTCCGTGCATGAGGCAGGGCTGTGTTTACT